>NC_088603.1:95677577-95977577 GCF_036013475.1 Columba livia
TCAGTGAGTCAGAGGCTTCCTGAGACAGAATTTACAGCAATAATGTGTCCTTTTGTTTTTGAAGCCCTATATACCTTTTGCATCAGCAAGATGCAGTGGTGGTGGATTCTGTGTATTATTCTCTGTTATTCTATACAAAATAATTATGCAGGGTTTTTTTTTTTAATGGTTTTTGTTTCTTTTAAGACTTCTCTCTGATTCTTGTATTGGGAGCCTTCTAGGTTTTCTGATTTATTAGAAATAGAAAACAGCTTTTCTCCACTCATATTTTTGGCATTTCTGAATATTTTATATATCCGTTGACCTGCTGTCTATTTGTTGGGTTTTCTTCACTCTGCAGAATCTAAGAATATTCAATCCCATCCCATATGGAGGTAATTCTGAATCTCTGATCATTCTTATCTTTATTGGTCCTTGTTCTGCTGCATAATTATGCAGATTTAGTGGTCAACATTGTGGTCAATATCAAAGATACAATTTCCATTTGTTTTTTATTCATAATACAGTAGTGTAATGCTTCTATTTTGTTCTCTGTTATTTTCTAAATAATTCCTTACGTGCAACTGGTTTTTTTGGGTGCCATTGAACACTGAGTTCCTGTTTTCAGACAGTAATCCACAAAGACTCCAAGATTACTTTTCTGCATTGAAATATCTAATTGTAAGCCCACAGTTGTATATATATATGGGTAGAGTCATACTCCTCGCTATGTTTTATTTTACATTTATCAAGACTTATTTTCATCTGCCATTTTAATTCTTCATCACTTGGTATTGTTAACACATTCTCCAGATGCAGTTTTGAGTATCCTGAACAATATTATTTTGCTAGTAAACTTTTCCACTTCAATTATGAGACTGTTGAAATAATTTCTATAGCATTCAGGTAGGAGAGAAGGAAATTGTTTCTGTCAAATATGGTAAATTCATTGATGTATGTTGAAAATACTATCAGAAAGTCATGGTAAGTGCCTTCCACAAATCTACAATGTTACCATTTGCAAGTGTCCATTCACATTACATTGGCCCTTACACAGCCTTTCTAAGGCACTCATAGGTTATTTTTCAGTTCTTCCTCCTACTTAGGTCCATATGTTGTTGCAGGTTTATTTTTAGAAAAAAAAAATGGAGTGGGGAAAAAATAAATACTAAAAGCATTTTTTGCTTCCACAGGTGCTCATACCAAATCTTGTTTCTTCCCCTGGAAGAAAAAATAATACTCTATGGAGGAGCCAGAAACCAGTACAAGATTTTTCCATCAAGTAAAGGTGAATTTTCTGGGAAGTAACAATGAATCTGATGGACTGGTAGAATGATCATGGTAGACTCACTTTGAGGTTTGGGTAGCAAAAATATTTCATGGGCACTTCAAAAAATTTTCTTGTGATGTCTGTCCTCCTCTGGGATAGAAAATGAACATTGACTAGTGTCAATGGTATAGTATTCATGGGTACATACACTGAGATAACCGTAGACTATATGGCACAACTGTATGGCTGTATCTTGCATCATTTACTTGTTCTTTTAGAAATACATTAGGATGCACCACTCAATACCTCTCAGAGGGAGTAAAGATGCACAAGAAGGAAGAGGGAAGGAAGTGTGCTACTGTACTGTGAATAGCTATCAAGACTTTCTGAGTCCCAGCTCAGAATTTGAAAAGCTATATCCTTATATAAGATCCAGTGTGTGTGTCAGGGGCAGGAGAGGCGGGTGCTATTTTAAAGAGACTGGAGCAGAGAAAGAGTTATTTAAGAGCATCTAAGCAAACATTCTATAGATAAATTCATGGGCACAGTATTAGTATCAGAAAAATATTGTGTTAGGCTTTCTAATGTATCCCTAGTTTTGTACTTCTACTGTAAGATTTCAGCTTGCTGAGGGTTTCTCATATATTGCTGACATCACATTTTCAGAAATTAAGTATGACACCTGAGAATCTGAAATCACTTCAAGTGCTATGAACTGAGTGCTATGGACTGTCTTTCTTTTATTTTCCTCAGCTTCTGGATATTTTTTAACCTATATGATTATTTAATGTTAAAAACCCAGCCCTAAATACAGATACAAAGCACAGCATTGTTGATCTCTGGATGCTGGAGGATTTGGTTAATCCCTTTTTTTTCCAGGAGTGAGAGAAACTGTCACTGTCTACACAGAAATCCAGAAACAAATAATTTTTACTACTTCACTGATTTTATTTCCTTTAACTTCCTAACTTCTGTAGCCAAATGACTCTAGACCTCTTCTGTTGATGATGCGTGGCACTGTAGACATGAAGGTTCATGGTCAATAAAATCTTCCCTGGTCATGGTGGAGGCAGGACAAGGAAGATGTACCAAACCTTACGGTACATAACCATATATATTGGAGAGAACAGGTAGACCAGCATGCATAGGGTGATAGCAGGTGCTTCCTGGAACAGATGTAACTATTCAATAAAACTGCAACCTGGACATTAGTAAGCAGCAGAAGAGGCCTGATTGTTAATGTTAGGTGTGTTAATTTAAACACACTCTGGGAGTGTCAGGGCCACTTGCTGTGGTTTGAAACCATCTGGAAAGCACCCACCATCTTTGCCTTTCCTGATCTATGTCAGCCCTCCTTCCTGCCAAGGTCTAGTCTGCAAACAGCAGCTTTCAACTTGGGACAGCGGAAGTTGAGCTCTATGCTAGTATAGGTACAAGCCACAAAGGAAATTCCAACTCTTACAAATGGCTAACCCAAATGAGGGACACACTGTACTAGGCTATAATCAGGCCTCCACGTAGGCTATCTTCACATAAAATTCACAATACTCAGTAATTTTAAACTTCTTTTCCTTGTCTCCTATCTCTTCCCTCTCCTTACTGCCTACACAGGACCATTTAGTCTCCTGCACTCCATAAGTCTAGCACCTTTCCTCCCTATCACATGATGACCAAGGAACTCCCTAGAAGCGGTAAAAGCATTTTGGATTTGACCAGCTTGAGCCAGAATTTTACTCGTGTCAAGCTTAGCTGCATTTTCAGAAAGTTAAAAGTATGTTCCACGAGCTCCTTTCCCCATCCTTTTCTTTCTCAGACCTTCTTGTTTGACAGCAGCCTAAAGGGGAGAAAAAATCATAGTCTGGAAACTCAGGCCATACCAAAATTCAGCTGTAAGGAAGTATCAAACTCCAGAATCTGGAGAGTTAGTGATGCTGTCATACTGCTTGCTTGCTCATAAAGGCAATTACACAGGCAAGCAAATTGTGTAAGAATTTATAACACATTCTGGAGTGAAATACTCACAAAATATACTCAGCAAAGGCAAATATTTTCTCTACTCATGCTTCATCTTTCACAGCACAAGTTGAGGAGTTGTCCAGCACTTTGATGTTCAGTGTGTTAGGCTTCATTGTAGTTAAGAATTTCAGTTCCTGCTAATTTATGTCACTTTGTAAATTTATCAAAGGATGCGTCTTGTGAGGCCTGCTTGTGAGCTACCTCCCCCCAGCATGTTTTAGAGTGACTACACTGCAGTTGCTGTTGTGCAGCAAAGCATAGCAACACCTGAGCTAGCTTAAATTAGGCCTAGTGGTCCCAGGTACAATGTGAGTTCAATTGCTTCACTGAGGAGGGAGCGCTCAGCTGTGCCAGTGATGGAGGATTGATGCTGTTATATGAGCTCACTCCTCCTCAGCTCACTTGGACATAAGAGCTACTGACCAGAGTCATGCCTTCATTTGCAGTGCAGTCAGGGTCTCCTTTGTCCTTTCCTAAAGTGAATTAACTTCTGATGGTATTCTGAGTGATGAGGGTGAAAGGGAGTCACAGAGGGTTATGTTCTTCTGCTATGCCTAATGCTACATAAACAATACTGCAATGTTATGAAGAAGCTATTGTATATTAAATGTTTTATTTGTTTTCTTAAATCCCTCCTAGAGCTTTCAGGAGTAGATTTTGCAGGTCTGTAGGTCCTGATTAGTGCCATTTAGACATTTAAATCTACTGTCTACAAATTCTTTAGTCTGAAGTACTAGTCTTTGAGACATGTATTTAATTTTTCCTCATAAGACTTCTGAGGTTTACTCTTTCTCAGCAGTGTGTCCTGCCAGAGTGTAACTGGAGAGTTCTTCCCTGTTTTCCACAAGGTAAATATTCTGAAAATTTATTATTTATTTATGTGAAAACTGGATTATTGGAAATATTCATTCAAATATTCTGCTTCTGTTATTCATGAATGTGACAGATTGAATAGCTCTAGTATCTACTCACAGTACTTGGCCAGTTCTTGTCAAACATGTGGGGTTTGTGATGCATCTGGTGATGCTGGTACATCACTGGTGAAAAAGGTACAGACGTGGACTTCAATATACAGAAAAAACAAAGGCTTAGAGTGCATTTCTCTTCATTTGATTCCATCTTGACCAAAACATTTTTTTTCAGATATTTCAGATTTTTTCACAAATTTCTGTTTTTTTTCCAAAGAGGATAAAACCAAATATTTTCAACATAAAAGCAGTTACAGAAAATCAAGTTTCAGCCTCAGCCCTGGGTACATACTCAAGCAGATAACCAAAACATAGAGCCTTTCAACTATAGTTGCTTGACTTCCAAGTGAATCATGCTATTTTTCTTGGGAAAAAACATTTTACCTTTTTATTTTTTTTTTTCCTCCAATATTTTGCTGATTGAGATGACTGACTTTTCTCTCTGTGTATAGTAGTGGGTACTATTATTTAAGACAGAAAATATTTAAGCAAATCTAATAAAATCCTATGTGCTGTACTGTAGGAAGTCAAAAGAAAAAGCTTCTGTCATTTTAAGAAATCCACATAGAATGTAAGTAAGAATCACAGTTTGTCTAAATTTCCTTTTGTTTTATAACGATTTCAGTATTTTATTTTCTAATGTCAAATTAAAGGCATTCTTTTAATTCATTTTTCTTTAAAATGTTAATTGTATTTGTGTCCAGTCTCAAAGGTGAAAGCCAATGGTGCTTCACATTTCTGCAGATTTCCTTTTGGCGTGAGTTCCCCATTTTTGTCTTGACAAGCAAGGTCCCCATAACTTATAGATTTTATACATAAAGGGCTGTGGAGAATGGTGTGAAAACAGGTTTGTAGATTAGAGAGCTGGCAGCAGCCTTTGGACAGGTGAAAATTATTAGAAAGGACTGATGAAATGCACAGTGAGTTTTTTGTTGCCAAATAATTCTCAAACCAGTAATGAAGTTACAGCCTAATTAAGCTAATCCTTTTTCTTTCCACCTGAATGGACGGGGCACAGAATCAGAGCAGCTTGGCACGCAGTTTTTTAAGAAAGTGACCCTCAACTGCGCATTGTCCTTGTACTCCCTGGCGTGTATTTGGCATTGTTCTTGTGTTTTTAGTGTTGTACAGAAAAGATAAAAATCTCCATGTCCCTCCAGCCCAGTCTTTGCAGAACTCAAGTCCAACATTAGATTACTACAGGTGCAGAAATCTGTTTTGATCAGTGTCAAAAAAGTTTGTTTTCAAGACTTCTCACTTTTATGTGTAGGAGATTAGGGGAGAAAAGCACATTGAAACAGAAATTGAACAAGGAAAACAAGAATTAAACAAATATTTGATCCCATAAAAATTTAAACCAGCATAACTGATATTTAGGGGAATATTTACATGTTAGGGGGGAAAATAGCAAAGACTCAAAAGGTATCTAGTTAAATAACCATCATTTCAAGAGGTTAGATCAGTATATGCTGACAAGAAGCTTGTGTTGTGGTTTTTGTAGTACTTTTAGCCTAATTAGCAAATGCATTACTAGCACAAGTGAGCCTGGAACAATTGCCGGTCGGAATGCTCAGACAGAAGCCACCAGGGAACACTGGATAGCAATAAAAAGGCATGGCTGCTTATTTTTAATTCTTTGGAGGGCCAATTCAAACAGCAAATGTAATTACAATTCTGTAAATAGAACACCCGAAAGCACTCCTTCTGGCATTAGTATGCATATCTTTGATATTTGTTTAACAAATTATCAAGTAGCCCTTTTCCTATGTTGCTTCTTATTTAAGGGGCTTGCAAATTTGAAAAGCAATGCTGAAAATACCATATAGCTGCGTAGGCTTTCACTTTCAAATGCATTAGAAAATTAGCGATTTGGCTAGTGAGAGAGCCTGAATGTTACTTTCTACTTCAGGTACAATAAGCAGAAGAGGTAGGTTTTCAAATACCTTTTCTGCTGGTATTCCTTTATTTGAACACCAGACACTGATTCTTTAGGAGTATGATAAAGCCAAAATTATTTCAAAGGGAAATCACAGAATCACAGAATCTCAGGGATTGGAAGGGACTTCAGAAGATCATCTAGTCCAATCCCCCTGCGGGAGCAGGAACACCTTGATGAGGTTACACAGGAATGTGTCCAGGTGGGTTTTGAATGTCTCCAGAGAAGGAGACTCCACAACCCCCCTGGGCAGCCTGTTCCAGTGTTCTGTCACCCTCACTGCGAAGAAATTTCTTTTCATATTTAAGTGGAACCTCCCGTGTTCCAGTTTGTACCCATTGCCCCTTGTCCTATCATTGGTTGTCACTGAGAAGAGCCTGGCTGCATCCTCGTGACACTCACCCTTTACATATTTATAAACATTAATGAGGTCACCCCTCAGTCTCCTCCAAGCTAAAGAGACCCAGCTCCATCAGCCTTTCCTCATAAGGGAGATGCTCCACTCCCTTAATCACCTTTGTGTCTCTGCGCTGGACTCTCTCCAGCAGTTCCCTGTCCTTCTTGAACTGAGGGGCCCAGAACTGGACACAATATTCCAGATGTGGTCTCACCAGGGCAGAGTAGAGGGGAAGGAGAACCTCTCTCAACCTACCAACCACCCCCCCTTCTAATACACCCCAGGATGCCATTGGCCTTCCTGGCCACAAGGGCACAGTGCTGGCTCATGGTCATCCCGCTGTCCACCAGGGCCCCCGGGTCCCTTTCCCCTATGCTGCTCTCTTACAGGTCATCCCCCAATTTATACTGGAACCTGGGGTTGTTCCTAACCAGATGCAAGACTCTACACTTGCCCTTGTTATATTTCATCAAATTTTTCCCCACTCAACTCTCCAGCCTGTCCGGGTCCCGCTGGATGGCAGCACAGACTTCTGACATGTCAGCTACTCCTCCCAGTTTTGTGTCATCAGCAAACTTGCTGACAGTGCACTCTATTCCCTCATCCAAATCACTGATGAATATATTGAATAGTACTGGTCCCAGTACCAACTCTTGAGGGACTTCACTAAATACAGGCCTCCAACTAGACCCTGTCCCATTGACCAAAATTCTCTGGCTTCTTTCCTTCAGCCAGTTTCCAGTCCACCTCATTACCCAGTCATCCAGTCCACACTTCCTCAGTTTAGCTGCAAGGATGCTGTGGGAGACTGTGTCAAATGCTTTACTGAAATCAAGATAGACCGCATCCACTGCTTTGCCATCATCTATCCACCTGATTATGTCCTCATAAAAGGCTATGAGGATGGTTAAGTATGACTTCCACTTGATGAAGCCATGTTGACTGCCCCTAATGACCCTCTAATCCTTGATATGCCTTGAGATGGCACCAAAGATAAGTTGTCCCATCACCTTTTCAGGGATGGAGATGAGGCTGACTGGTCTATAGCACTTGAACTTCTAAAAGCTAAAACAAATTATCTGTGTTCTTGCTCTATTGTCACATAGCACAAAACCAAGAGTCAAAATAGAAAGAAGAAAACTTTGCTGTCCTTCAGATGTGGCATACTTTTTCATTACCTGACATACTGGGTGTCTCAGCAGGATGTTATTCTACTTTGTAGTGTTTTGTGCAGCAGGCAGGCTTGCTGTAGTAGGTTAATTCAGAGAAAGAGCGAAAGTGGCTAAGGTACAGCAAGATGTGATCGTAAATTAATAATGTTCAATGGACTGTGACTGTGAGCACTGCTATTGGTGTTTCGGGTCAGGATAATCCCTAGACTCAGTTTAATTTCAAAAATGGTGGCCATATATTTCATGTGCAAGTGGAAGAACACAAAAGTTCTGTGGGGGATAGAAAGCTCTTAGAGAAATGAAGACAAATACCAAAGGGAGAATGGTGGAAAGGGATAATATTAAGGCCAAAGTGAGGCAAATTATCCTACCATCTGTACATAAGTATTCTGTAAACACAGTGACATTAACAACATGATTCCTGTATTAAAGATTCATATAATCAAAAATCTCAAATTCTTGCTAAGGTATTCCTGGTTTTCCTCTGACTTTGAGAGTTAATTGACAGCTTTTTTCCACTGGCCAAATGGATGGGAGAGGAATGGTATCAGTTGTCATTAAGATGTAAAAAAGAGAAAAACATATTTAAAAGTTCTTTCTGTGCACCACCCAACCTCCATTCCTGCCTCAGTTTCATAATTTTGGTTGTCTTTTAGGAAACAGAAACCACCTGTTTAGCTACCAAACCTGATATTTATCAACTTTTGAAATTTCATTATTGCTCAACAGTCAGTGCTTGACATCAATATTAAAAAGCACCACTGTAATCTCAACAGATAAAATAATATCGAATATTTGCTGTGTGTTTCTAGTACTTTTAAAAAGTCATTCTTACTGCTGGAAGGTATTTGTATTTCTGAATTTACAACAAAGAGGAAAGCTCTGTAATCTGTCTGCTTCCAGTTTGACTTAAAAACACCTGTTCTTTCAAAGTGGTGTGGTGGGGCAGAAGGGCTGCTTGTTTATTCTAGCTGGTGTGCTTCACCTCTGCCCAAGCCTTTACAGGAGAAGGAAGGACTTCTCTTTCATAACAAGAAGCAGTCTGCTCTGTCAGAGATGCTTTGGCAACACAGTACGGGGCACAGTGAGAATGTGGCATTATGGGATGTCACCCACTTTTTGTTACTAGGGCAAGCCAGCTTCCAAGCATGCACTTCCTTAGCCACTACCCTGTGACCATGCGGTATACAATGGCTCTGTTCAATTTTTTTGTGTGTGTGTGTTGCAAATCAATACACACCAAATTGATGCAAGCTAAAAATAACCTTTTAAAAGGTTATTTGTAGCTCAGACTGTTTCAGAGAGCTGATTTACAGTGTGGCCTCCAAAACTGTTGTCCAGGCACTGCTGAATGAACTAGTGAACTAGTGTGTGAGAACAACTGCTGGGAAAAAGAGCCTTTTAATTTGGCTTTGCTGCCAAGGTCAATATATCTTGTACTCACGTTCTGAGACAGACAGCAAACAGGGTACTTGCAGCATGAAAACCTACAGGGAGGCTTCTGAAAGGATCAGGAGTCCCAGCTGCAGCAAAACCAAGCTCCCAGCCCAAAGGCTCAAAGGTGATGGGTAGCAAGAGGCTTCTCTAGGGATTGTGTGGGATTGTTGTAGCTGAGGAAGCCAACAAAAAGACCAGAGGAAAAACTCAATTCTCAAAAAGACAGTGCACAAACTCCTTTTTCCAACCTTAATTTCACTTATTCAGCTGTTTCCCAGCAGATCTGCATGTTACCTGTTGGATATATCACTTTGTTCTGTTTTTCCTGTTTTAATTTGCTGATAGGCTCAAACTTTGGAAACTTGTTCTACACATGTGGTGGGGAGGCAGGGGGCAGATTGCACTTCTCCATTGTGATCAGCATGGGATTTCCTTGCAGGGGACTGCAAGAGTTCATGAAGACTGGAAGTGAAGAGAACATTTAGTCTTCAGCAAAAGCTAACCTTGACAACATGAGGAAGTTTGTCTTCTTCCCAAGCAGGTAGGTGGATTTAGGGAGGGACAGGATCTTTGTGCTGGAGAGGTCAGTAACTGGCTGAGCTTGATCCAGGGAATTAATACAGCTGCAACAGTGCAGCACTGAATCTACAAAGTAATATCGCTTTCAGCTGTAAAGCTAACAAAGCAAGAGTTCTTGGTTAAGGCTGAGCATCAGAGACAGCTACTCAGTACCCACCTCCCAGGGACAGAAGTTTTGAAGTTATGTGAAGTGATATCAAAAACATCTAATCCCTTATCTAACTTTTGGATCTTGTCTTTAAGCTCTAGTGAAAACTGTGTGTTCCTCAACTTGCCTTGCCTGTAGAACCAAAGCTGCTAGGTGGTATTATTGTTGTGTCTTCTGAGTTCAAATCCATCTCCCCAGTTTGTGTCACAGCTGAAAATGGAGGTGGTGGTCAGAGATGCTCAATCAACTCACCAGTGGAGAAATCAGTCATTCAGCAAGTGAAGGATGGGGAGTCAATTCAGTCTTGAAAACACTTGAGCCTACTTTTTCCAGCTCTCATACGAATGATTTAACTACTCTGGTGCTTCGATTTGTTTATCTTAGTATTTCCCATCTGTTTGATTTTGCATAAAGTAATAAATCCTTATTGGGTGTAATTCTTCAGAGTAGTGGATACAGCAGATAACACAGTTCTAACTCTAGTCTCAGTCACTCATATGCTTTCACTGGTGAGTGGATGTGTAACAGCTAAGTGCCGCCACTCTACACATTCACTCAAATATCACCATCTATGTCAGCTCTTACATAATCCAAGAGTCTGTTTAGATCTAACCATAGCATAAAGTAAAACAAGCAACAGGATTTTTAAGGGTTAGAACTAGATTTTGTCAGAATACAAAATAGGACAATAAAAATTTGATAGTAACAACATACAAGAATGTAGACTAAATTGGCAAAAAAAACAAAACAAAACAAAAAACCAACCCAACCCAGACCAAAAAAAACCCAAAACCTACAAGGGAGTTACGAAGAAATCTCTCCCTCTGCCTACCATATCTTGCCAGGACATCTACTCTGCTTACTGTTTGTACTGTTTGGTCTGATTCTAACAGCACTTCATCAGATTCCTAACTTGCAACCAATTCTGTGCAGTTTCCTCTCATCCTGATGAAAAGGACAGTCTGGGTCTAGGTATGTATAAGATGCTTTTTTTCTGTAGGTCCCTCTTAAAATTTATTTTCTTTATTCACACTCACAGAATTTCCTCCTACCCAGAATACTGCAGATAGACAACTTTCCCCTCTTCCACACAACTGGCCTTTCAGGGTTGCTGAAGGGAACATCTAGTGAGCAGCAAATAACCTGCTATCCTGTCTCATTTTTGCTTCTAATTTCTTTTGCTATTACAGTCAGTATCTCTTCAGAAAGTAAAACAACTTTTTTCCCTGGCATGCAATCTGGACACAGGCCTGGTTACTATTCTTCTTCAGCCTAACCTGATTTACTGGGATCTAGTGCTCTGAATGTCTTCTCTTGTTTATCATGGTCACCACAGAAGAAAAAGTAGTGTAAGACCAAAATGCTCTGTCCTGCTTGGCTTTTTCTAGCAGCATTAGGAGTGTTAGTTGGCCCTAGACCTCCTTCTGCTTCCCATAGCCCAGACAGATGCTCTGGTGCCACAGAGATCACTGTAAACCTCAAAAGCCAACTGAGAAACAGCTAGTACTAAGCTTGGTGCTACCAGTGTCTGAGCTGCCTCTTTCAGAGCTGAGTTGTTGGGATAGGTTCAGAAACTCAGTCATGCTCAAATTATCTATGCAGTTCCATGTGTAATTGTATAGGATCAATATTTTCAATTGATTTCCCAAAGTTTTGTTTTAGGACTTTTTCTCTCTTCTATAGCAGATCCATATTAAAAGTTTTATCTACTTTGTAAGGCTTGACATTTTAAGAAAGAAATTCCAGAATTCCAGCTGAGGACTTCTCTTGAACTGGAGTTTATGAAAAATAAGGCAGAGCTTGGCTTTTAGGTTCTTTTTAACATTTGACGGCTGAAGTATGGAAAGGTTGTTGTTATTTCTGCTAAAATAAAATATAAAATAACTGCATCTTTAAAGATTAATCATAAAGCCTTGGTAAGTATTCAGAGAAACAGTCAACTTCATATGAAAGGTATGTTATCTGAGAAATAATATGCAATATTCAAAAGCTGATTGTGCATTTAATTCATCAAAATATGAGTAGGAGTAAACAGAAGAACATATACATCAAGACAGAATTCTGCTCAGTTTCAGTATTTCTACTAGTTCCTATTTTATACAAAAACATACAGTTATATTATTAGATGTTTGTGAACAATTCATAGATCCACAGCACCGTATTTTATGCTGACCTTTTACATTTCTTTTTCTCTGAGGAGAAATATGGCAAGCATGTGATGTCAAGTAATAAACCTGTTTCTATAGAGAAGCAGCCTAATATGCAGATGTGACACTTTTGACACTTTTGCTTAGAATCAACTGTAAGCTTTTATTTACATGGGCTTTGTGAAAGTCTGCTTTCTTTTAGAAATTATTCTACCAGTTTAGAATTTGGGTTCTTGGGATGATGTAAACCTAAGTTAAAATAGACTGCTTCAAACATAGCTCTTTGTGTTCCCCAGGAAGCACAAAAAACCTTAACTTTGAGCACGTCTGCACAACTTCCGCTTGGAGCCAGATCAGAAAACAACGGCCTGCTATGCTTTGTTTTTAACCTTTGCAATTAAGATGTGAAACCATAACCAGCAGAAAATAAACAGGGTTTCTCATTCTTAAGATTGTGTTCCTTGCTTCACTGTAGACATTTTAATCTGTGAAGTTTGCTTTGTGTCTAATGTTCTATCAAACATTTTCCCCCTGAAAAACATTAGCTTCTTTAGCTGTGTGCAAATACTGAAAATATTTATCTTTGGCTGAGTCTGGCAGAATTGAATCTATGATATTTTTTCTTAATTATTTCCTAATTTTAAGTTTGAAGTTGTCTACATGCATTTAGAGAAGCAGAAAGTTTAATTATACTTTACAGAGAAGACAACCTATGCATCTGGAGAAAGGGGAAAAAAGACTTGGAGAGAAGGTGCATCCTTCACTGGAGAGTTGTCACAGCAATACGAAAGGACTTAAGCAGCATGATGCCTGAATTTAACTATATGATGTGGTATAGCCACAAAAACTTTGCGTTTGGGAATGAGTGGCTGTATTAATTCATAAGGGTATTTCTCTACCACAAGAAAAGGCAACCATATAAAAGGGTTGCTTTACTTGCACATAAGTTCTTTCAGTGCAAAAGAGTTCTTTGCAGCTGTAGTTCTACAATACTCAGGTGCAGAGTTGGAAGCAGGGAAATTCACCTGCGTGGTATTACTGGCAAAGTGTTGAAAAGAATCTTCTGGGGGTGGGGGTTGGCCCTGGCCTCTAGTGCTGCCTGGGAACCCCTACCCATCATCAGCAAGGCAGGGATCTGCCTGGGGCTGTACCCCTTTAGCTAGATCCCAGGAGAAATGGGGTCTTTCAGAGTGGACATGACCAAAAGGATGCAGACAGACACTTAAAATGCTGAGACCAGAAGGGAGGGATGTTGTGGTCAAGGATGGTAATTACTCTCAGGTGGTCATCCAGGAGAACTGTGTGTTAGCTCACAGGGGGAGCATCGCACAAACTTCCGAAGGCTGGAGACATTTATTGTCACATTTCTGGCTGGAGTAGCCATAGGTTTTTTCTTATGCATCGGGAGGCAAAGAAGGACATAAACAGAGGGCTGGTAACCACCAGCCTCCTCTCTTTCTCTTTCCTTCAAGAATGGCTCATCTACCATTAAGAAGGATACCATCCATACCGCTGTTTTTCAGAATTATACATATTTGAGAAAGTTTACCCAGCTAATTTAATTAGACATGTATAGCCTCTGTGGAAAACAAGGTCTGAAGTTTTTTGGTTTTGCTTAATGACTCCTTCTCAGACTTTTGTGCACCCTTAACATGTCCCATAGTAATGATCTGATTTTCAAAGTACTCAACACATCCTCAGGTTAATGACCAAGACTATCTTAGAATTAGTTGTGTTGCAGACATTAGTTGTGTTTCCCTGCATTTTCTGTTTAAAACAATGAAAAACAACAGTTGGCTATAAAACAGTTGCAAGATTGTTTCATGATTTGTAATGATTTTTAAGTTTAATGATTTCTCCAGTTTTCTGAGTCTTTGAGGTTTTGAATTTTTTTTGTGGCTTCCTTTCAATCTGACTTTGTGTGTGGGGTGTTTTTGTTTGTGTTTTTTTTTTGTTTGTTTGTTTGTTTTCTACAGAAGAACTGTGATTTGTCTCATCTTTTTGTAATCGGAATATTCTGGTATCCCATATTGTATCCCTTAACTATGGGATACTAAATACCAGGGCATATCAAGAAATGGCAAAACTGAAGTTTTTTTTGTCCTCTGTATTGTCTTGTTCCTGCACAGGATCACTCTCATGAATGGCAGCGGGTTTAGAAAGACTAAAAGATTCATATAAACAAACATTTTATTTTTCTCTTCTACATTTATTTACATGTTTCTCTAAGCATTCTCCACAATTATCTGATAAGAAGATCTCCTTTTCTACACTGAAATAGAATATTTAAGAAACATGAGAGGAAGTATTTGGTGCTCGGAGCATCTGACTTGATTCTGCTCAAAAGCATAGAATTACATATAATGATGATAAATGAAGAAATACTATTGGTAGCAGAGTCATTATTTCCGGTGGTAGTAAACTCACAAATCACATGGGGTGGATGAAGAAGGAAATGTTGTTTGCCTCCTCTTGAATATTTGAAGGACATCAAACAAGCAAGTAGCTGGTTCAAAACAGACAAGAGAATGTATTTCTTTAATTTAAAGTGGAACTGGTTACCACAAGACACTACTGATGCTAATTCACACATGAAATAAAAAAAAAAACCAAAACAACACGTAGAAAAAATCATGGAAGAAATATTCATATAGATTAATCTCATACGAGGTTCATTCCTCTACCTAAGGAAATCCTCAAGTCCCAGATCTCGATACCACTGGAAGACAATAGCTACGTGATCTCTAGAATTTGGGAACCCCTTGTTTGTTTCTCCAAAAGTTGGAGCCCTTATAGTCTTAGCTAGGAATGCATAGTTTGATTTTCTTGGGGATGACTGGGCTGAACAAGTTTTCTATGTGACCTAAAGCAGATATTCTTATGACCTTAACAGAATGTTTAACAAATACTTCATTACCTATCCCAGGTCAAAGGAGCATGACTGGCATTGACTTTTCTTTCTGATTTTTCAGGGCCAGATTTTACTGTCACTCTATTTTTTGTTACTTATATTTTCAAACTGAAATGCTCATTGTGTCCAACCATCCTG
The DNA here is from genome assembly GCF_036013475.1 of Columba livia. Classification (NCBI taxonomy): domain Eukaryota; kingdom Metazoa; phylum Chordata; class Aves; order Columbiformes; family Columbidae; genus Columba; species Columba livia. The sequence continues at coordinate 95,692,676 of NC_088603.1, forward strand.
AATTTTCCTCTCCCATAGACTAGTGGGGGACTCCTGGTCTGTGCAGAAGCAAAGTTGCCCTTAAAGAATATCTCATCACTTGTCACACATCAAGCACATAGAAGCTCTTCTTCTGTTTTGTTGCTGTCAGATAATGTCAGTGACATGAAAGGAGCAAAGTGGGGATGCACATACAGAGATAAACTTTTGGTGAGGCATGAGAAATTTCACTCATTCTTCCTTCACCACAGAAACAAGAAAATAACAGGATATAGAGGAGAGATTGACATTTGGAACAATCCTTAAATGATGAATTCCACAGTTACCGTTTTCTTTGTGTGTGTGTGATTATTTAAAAGAGGTGAGAAATCCTCTACTCAAAATAAAAATTAAAATTCAATATATGATATTAGTACCCTGAATGGCAGAATGGAAACAGTAGGCATAAAAACTGAAAAACAGGAAAAAAATGATTAAACGTTAAAATTACATGAAATTATATTAAGTTTGGTTTTGTCTAACACCTATTAATTTGCAGGAACTTGGTATGCTGCTCCCCTAGGGTTAAACTTCCTACTCTGTTACTTGGTACCACAGCCAGCTAAGAAAACTAAAAGAAAACCTAAACCATAGATCAGTCTCACAGCTACAGTACTTGGATAAACACAGGGAAAATGAAGGGTTGGAAGTGGTTTTTCTTGTATGTGCTGGTTAAATTGATTTATATCTGTCTGCCACTGAAACTCTGTTTTAAAACTAATGATTGTGGCTTCATGGAGAATAGTTGATATTCTGACCCATATCCTAAGGGCCTCCTTCAGTCCTTAGCAAACAGAAATAAAAATGACCCCAGGAGTTAGCAGCATCCACTGAGGTGCTGAATCAATTACATCTTCTTTGTCCAATTCCACCTCCCTGCCTTTTTTTTTTTTTTTTTTTTTATTAACAATGCTTGAAGGCAAACCCTTCTACCTCTTCCCTTTTGAATGTTGCTGATGTACCAGGTCCTTTTCAATCTCCAATCAGAAGTCACTACAATATAACTGGCTGGGCTTGCCTGCCAATCTATAATGTTCTTGGCCATGATTAATCTGATAAATAATAAATATATCAATCTAGTCTTTTAGACAAGGACAAATTCTTACCAGCGGGGAGGCACGAGGCCTCTTTTACAGCTGCCTGTAGTGCTGGAATTAATTATTTAATGCTTAATTCTTCAGGAAATGAGAAAGTTTTGATTAATGTTGTCCAGTGTCATTTCTTGCTTGTTTGATATGTGTCAGATAATTTTTCCTCGGCAGTCGCTCTGAAGAAGCCAGAGGCTACTGTCACTGGGATCAGACACTGAATTTCTAGAGATTAATTGAAGTGAAAATTTAGAGAAATGCACCATAAGTGCTCGCCCAAGATAACCTTTCACAGGCTAAATTTAACTTCCTTGGTAATGTTAGCCTCCTATTGCCCTGGTGTAAAACATTTATTTTTAATGCTGTGAGAAACCTATTTTGTTTCTTTGGATTTTTTTCCCTTTTTCTTCTTAGCTTCACGTATGTCATCATGATTGAAGTATTTAGGGCTTGATTCCTCTCTCATTTCCCCCACTATAATTCTGCAGCTTCCATGAAGACCAATATAACATTGAGTAGTTTATTGCAGAGGGAATGGGTAGCTAGAGTCAAGCCATAAAAAAAGGTAAGCTAGGTATCAGCACTACCTGCAGATTATTTTAGCTCGAGGTCTGCAACAGAATAAGTCTGAATGCTGGAGGCTTGTTTCTCTTGCTATTTGTGCCAAGGTAGTTAATCTAGCCTCATCAGATTTTCTGATTACAAATATTATGAGTTAGATAGACATCACTGCTGTATTCACCAAACGTTTTGTGCAAGATAAAGTTTTCATTGAAATATCTAGTTGTCTGCAGAAATTATTCTAGTGTTTTTAGATAGCAACACATTTATTTTTTTAATTTGGCCCTCAGTTTATCTGAAGAATATTTCCATGTAGGTAGAAATCATGGCATATTAAAGAAAAACAGATGTTTTCCTTATCCTTGAAGTTGTTCTACATGCAAGTCATATGCTTTAACAATCCCGTTTCTCCTTCTTCCTTCAAATCCATCAGTGCAATCTAGTTAGTCTTGAAGAAAGACTCCCATCAGGACAGAGGACCTGATACTGTTGTGACTGCTGTGAGCTCTAAAATAAAGGGCACTAAGCAGCATATGGTACTGGACATTCACATGATTGTTTCCTCTGTAGCTCAGCACTCTCCAAAACATTTTTTTCTTATGCTGGTCTTTCTCTGTCTCTAGTTTACTTTCATTACTGCCCTCCATTGCTAGTAAATAAGGGTTGTATTCTATCTTCCTGTCTATTTAACTTTCCTTTAAAACTCTGTAAGTGCTTGTGTATTTTACATTCTTTGAAGATTAAGTTATTCGAATGCTAACACATTTTATCAGATTTTTCTCTTGCAAAAATATACATACATGCATGCATTCTTGTGAGAACATTCATCTAAAAGAGAACAATTTTGGGTTTTTAAGCACATTTGGCAGGCAGCTGTATATTTATGATTTATAATTATGGCCCATCACATAGTGCCAGTGGTAAAACTTCCTTCCCCTCCACTTAGCACTTGTGAGGTGGTGTCTGGAGTGCTGTGTCAAGTTTTGGGCTCCTCAGTACTAGAGAGACAGGGACATACCACAGAGACTTCAACAAAGTGCCACTAAGATTATGAAGGAACTGAGTAATCTCTCTTGTGAGGAGAGGCTGACAGAGCTGGGACTGCTCAGCTTGGAGAAGAGAAGGTTCAGGGAGGATGTCATCAAGGTGTACAAATAACCTGAAGGGAGGGTGCAAAGACCAGAGAGACAGGTTGTTTTCAGCAGTGCCCAGTGAAAGTATCAGAGGCAATGGACACAAACTGGAACTCAACAGGTTCTGTGTGAACATAAGATGTTTTTACTTTGAGGGTGATGAAACATTGGCACAGCTTACCCAGGAAGGCTGTGAAGTCTCCATCCCTGAAGATATTAAAAAACTGCCTAGACATAATCGTGTTCAAGTGGCTCTGTGTCCCTGCTTAAGCAAGGGTGTTGGACCAGATGGTCTCCAGAGGTTTCTTCCCACCTTAGCCATTCTGTGAACCAATTTGTGAACTATTGCTGTAACCTAACTTCTGTGTTCCTGATTTATCACAGAGCCATGTATTTGCTATGATTTAAGAATTTTCATTACTGGTATTGGGGCTATTTCATGACCTCACTTGTCCATGCAGGTGCTGCACCATTTAGATCTAAGGAGTAGGATGGAGGAGTGAAATATTTAAAGCATGCTCATAAATAATTTACATGTTTCTTTCTAGAAATGAAGAAGTATCAAACCAAAATGTGTTGACCTAGGCACTTCCACAGCTTTTGCCCAAACGTGAAGAACTCTTTTGTTTGGCCTGGCAGAGAAAGGAAACCATTAAATTTTTGAATTGCATTACCTGTCTGGAAAAGGTTCCAAACTGAATATTATTATTTGTTCTATTCCAGAAAAACATAACTGTTGCAATGAAATTAGCTTAAAAGTAAAAGGTTTTAAAATATTATTGGATTTTCTTTCTTTAATTTTAGTTCTGTTTTCAATATCAGCTGTTTGAAGCTGTTTGGGAGTCAGGAATCTTAGAACTGTAAGGTAGATTAGTAAGCACATGACGGAATTGTAAATATATGATGATTGTGTAAGGCTTCAAAAAATACATTTACCAATTCTTCTGATTATCACATGGGAATCATGTACATGTGCACGTATACTCAGAGACATGCCCTGAGTGTAAACAATTTATATGAGAACAGATCCATTAAACAGATATTTTAAACTTGTGAAGGTATATAAATCGCTACTTTATGTGAATTTCTTCAAGTACAATTTGAACATTTGAAACACAGACAGTGTCAGGAAATAAACCATCATATAAAAACCTCCTTGCATTTTTCTGACTAGTTCTTTGAATACTGAGGGAGTCTGACATTTTATTTCACTTGTTCTCAAAACAAAATCAAAAAATGTCTTGAATTAATAAAAATATGAAAATTATAAACTGCAAAAAGTTTGACTAATTCTTAGCTCACAAAAAAAGCACAAAACTTAACTAACTTAAGCTAAATGCAAGGCACAAGAGAAAGATTTTACAATGTGTGAATGCAACTTCAAAAGTTGAATTTGTTTAGGGAATTTGTATTTTCTGCTTCTTTCTTAAGGAACCTATTTGCATTTTAAATAATTAAAACATTAAAACTGAAAAATTTATAAATGAGAGCTGCGAAGAGAATCCTGCTTGGCAGACAATAGAAAAGAAATTATTACCCTGCTAGGTTTGCTTTAATGTCATATCTGTCACTCTCCCTAAGGTAGGTTCATTACCATACCAAGTGCACCTCCTGCCAAACCCCCTCCACACACACATACTCTTTTTCTTCCACTCCCTGCCACTTAAGGACTCTGGATCTCTAGGGGACTTTGATCTCATTGTACACACTAACCCAAACAGAACCTCTGCTGTTCTCAATAATTTTTTCTTTAAAAAAAAAAAGGGAGAGAGAGAGGAGCGCGTGGGGGGGAGGGGAGCGAATTTGTGTGAAGAGTGACAGAATGCTTTGTCCAGCACAGCTTTGGCTGGTTGTAACAAGCGTCAGGACATTAGATGCAACAAAAGCTGGATTGGCAGTATCATCAATCACAGGTCTGACAGTCGACTTCAGTTTGTTTGTTCCACTCTGCATAATAAGTGATTGGATCAGGTTTAATTAGATATTGGGTAATCAATCATTGCCAACAAGGCAACCCAGCTTGGGATCTAGATGCTGCAAAGGGAGAAAAAAAAGCAAATCTCATCCAGGGTGCATAAATACTCAAATGTATAAGCACAGAGGGTGAAGCTTCAGAGGAAAGGTATAAAGATGTCTGCAAGGTTCCACATAATAGAATCATTCACATCTGTACTACTTGTTACCAGACATCTGCAGTTTGACATTTTACTTTCACTGCATAATTACTTTTCAATATAATATAATATACTGACCTGAGGGAAAAAGACAAAGCAATTAAATTATGCATAAGATCTTTTCCTCTGCAACACTTACCAAAAAGACAAAAAAAAAAAAAAAAGGGGGGGGGGGGAGGAGAAAACAAGAACAGGAATTAGCATTCTTATGTCTTTTTAAATAAAAGGTTAGAAAATTCTTCCTCCTGACTGCTATGATGATGAGTCTTACTGCATAACTTATCAAATCAGTGGTTTGAGATTACAGTAAATGATTCTTTGTATTTTATTTTCCAGTGTGTACGTATGGATTAAGGCCCATGCAATAAAGTAAGAGGAGTGATAGACAGGGTAAATTAATCCCATTAACATTAATTAAGCCTGTAAATTCAGAGAAGAGTTAAAAAAAATTCTTTTAGACGACCCAAAGGGAAGCGTACTTGCATTTTTTATAAATGCATAGTGCTGATATAAGCTAACACAGGATAAGATGCACCAGTCGTTAACAAGAACCTCATTATCAGAGGCCATTTTAATGTGCCAAGTAGGGCATACACAATGTAGGTGGGAGCATTGCAGTGCCCAGCTCTGGTGTGTCCTGCTGTATAACAGTGCACAGTTCACAGACGGGTGCGTTATATTTCTGTACAACATGTGGGGAGAGCTCTATGAGAAAGTGGGTTTCAGAGAAGCTGGTGAGCTGGGAGAAGAGTCACTCACACTCAGCAGCAACAGGAAATGCTGAGACTCAAACTCCATAAAACTTCAGTGGAACCAGGGCAAGCATCTTACCCCCTAGTGTGCAGTATTGTTTTCATTCTTCTTTTCCACTGTACGTTTAAGTGACTTGTAGGAATCCAAAAGAACTGCAGCCATTCTACATCATAGGGTATAGTGCTGCAAGGAGACATGTCTGTCTGGGATAAAATCACTGCCCCAATAAGGATCACAAAATATTGCTCTCCGTGCCTCCTACAGCCTGGATTAAAGTTTCAGCTGAGACTGGTTTAAGAGTTTTACTGGTTTATCTGATCTGGTACTTTTGTTCTGACAGCTGAGCACCCCAAAGATGTTTGTGGCCTGAGTTAGGCAGGACACTCTGTTGGGTACATACTTTCAAAGGAAACTGATCGTACTGGAAGGACCAGACAGTTTACAAGATGTGACACTAGCTGCTGTTCTTTAGACCTTTAAACCAAAGCTGGGGAACAAGCCTACCAGAGGCTTGTGACTAAGACCTCATATAGCAAAAGATCCAGTTTGCATTCCCTTTTCCACAGCTCTCATTGCTAAAGTTCTCGGCTGTGCAGTAAGAGTAGAGAAAAGGTAAATGACATGTCAGATGTGGTACCTCTCTGTTAAAGATGTGTCAATTTAGAGAAAATAATTTAAACTTTATCCAGAAAAGTATAACCAGGAGTGGGCATGTACAAGCAGCTTGCTTGATTAAAGCAGCAAGCTGGGAGATTTGTGGTGTGATCTGGAATTTGCAGGTGTCTTCTGGTCAGTGTAGAAAAATATCTGAGCTTTTATGTTGGGGAATCAGCTATAAAAAGGAAGGAAAAGGAAGACTGCAATAAAAAGAGTTCCCTGTGCTCAGCTGTGGTGTGCTGCATTGAATGATGTTTCATGTTTGACATACACTTTAACCTGACACCAGTGTAATGACAGCCTAGGTATTTTGTCCACTAGAGAAAGCTTTTATCTTGATTTGTTGTGTTATGTATTGTGCATTTTACGATATATCTGGATCAGCTGCCGTGATTCCTGGACCTGGGAGTAGCCATCAAATTATCAGAGTCAGGCATCATGTCATTTTAAAGAGATAGTCTCCCCTGACTCCTCTTCAGTCACCTCAGCTGTAAATTGGGGATGGGCCAAGCTTTTCTCAGACACTCTGAACTGCTAAATACATTTCCCTGCTATGACTAGTGAGATTGGGCTCCTCTGTAATATTTAGAGTGTAATTTTCTAACATCCAAGCCCCCCTTAATCTGCTTTTCTTGATTCTCTTCAAACTCACTGAGTTTGAAACCAGAGCCAACGGTCTCTGTAGTCTGTTCTGCTTTTGTTGCAGGGTGGTGTTACATCTGAAGCAGCTGCCCCATACCGAGTCCATAGCTTCCAGCAAAGTAGACAGGTTTGATTTCAAGATATGAAGAAATAGAAAATTAATCATTTTTTTAATCAAGTGACTGGCAGTGTTTGCAAAAAAAAAAAAAACTATGTCTGCTTTCATTTGCATGGTTTGGATTTGGATTTCCCTGCAAAAGAGGTAACAAACAAATCTGAAATATGCCCTCACCCTTTGTCAGGACAAGAGCCTATATATTTTTCAGAAGGACTATAGCATTTATTGACAGATAGGACACAATCAAGGAAGGCCATTCTTAGGCTGCTGAACCTTGTCCCCTGCTCTGACAAGCCATCAGGTGCATTGCTGTCATGTACACAGCATGTCTGACCTCCAGCACTAACAAAGCCTTGCAGCAAAATTGTCCAGCACCTCTGCCTACCCAAACAGAAATGTGGTTTGTCCATTCATGAGATGTTAGCTGGGCATGTGTAGACTACTATGGCCATGTGAAACTTTTAACCATTACTTCTCTAAAGACCACATGATCTTAATGAAATCACTTAAACAAAAATAAATAAAAAGTCTATGATTTTGTTTAGTGCATTTATATTTAGCTTGAATTCTCAATCTCATTTAAAGATAGTTTTCATTAATTGCCCTCAGCTGCCTAACTGTGTCAAAACATTAAAGTTGAACATTACAGTAGTTTTGAAACAAAGTAGTTTTGTTCTTTTTTTTTTTTTTTCCCTAAAATTTCTTCTAAGCAGGTTTACATAAAACATGTTCTTATGTGTTAATGGATATTCACCACTGTTCATGTGCAGAGCTACTTTTACAAACTTGGAATTGATTTCAAAGTGTTTTATGTTAATTGGAATGCTACTAGCGACTAAGAAGAGGGAGAGACTGTGTTGAGAGTCTACAATCTGCCTGGCAGTCCTGGAAATCTTTGAGTCTACCATGGCACAAAACCACTTGCCAAACTGTGCAGGAACTGAAGATCCTGGGAATTTAAGCTGCAGATCCCCCACCACACTGCCACTCAGGCTTCTGATGAGTCAAATGGATGAGCAGCCATGAGACCTGACTGAATTGGGTCGTAACCTCATCTAATTCAAACCTTCTCTGCAAAATGCTCGTGCTGTAGCCAGCCTACAAGATCAGTCAGCCAAAGGGAAACACAGCCTTTTGAAGAGCTTTTCAAAAGCTTGTTTTATTACCACTAGCATTATCACTAGTGCAACAAGTACTATACCATTTGTGTCCCAGGGCTCAAAGAAAGACCAGCACCCATTTTGCCAAGCTCAAGGCAGACCTGCCAGGGCACAGGCTGTCTCTTTCTCAGTAACTTTGTTGGAGTTCATGTACAGTACCACAGATAATTGGATCTCTAATCCATCTGTTAACTGTTCAAATTCACATGACTTCACTTTATTCAGAAACTCTGTGACAAAATAGTCTGTTATCTCATCTTAGACTCCCTTTATTCCCTGACACTATATAAAGAAGTCTTCTTTTTCTCTTCTTGTTGCTCCACTGCAAGTAATCATACAACATGTGAAAGGAGCTCTGCCCACAGTCTCCTCTGATTCTTATTCCCTTTCTCTGAAAAGGACTTTCACAGCTGTAAACTCATAAATGGCATTTTCATTGACATTTGTCTGGCACTATCTACTTCGAAAGCTTGGGAAAAAAAGCATTCATGCAAGGTCTCCTTGAAGCTCACGTTATTGTTTTAGTGAAAGAGAGAATAGCTGAAACAGAGTATGGACAAAACAGTGAATACTTGTTAGAAAACAAAAATGCAGTGGGGGAAAAATATTTTCATAATGCATTTACAAACGCAGCCAAGTTAGACATTACTTGAAATTGAATTATAGCAGTATTCTTTTCAGAGAGAAAATCAGTTTTCTGTTAACAGTGTCTCACAAGATGATTTTGCAATAATCTTGTAAATAAAATTGTGATGATTTCACAGTATTTGAGAAACAAGTCAATGGAAGAGTTAGATGGTTGTCAAGTTTTTATAACTCTGCCCTGAATTTCTTAGCAAAGACCTCTTTTGACTGCTGCATTTTGCTTTTACAGTAAAGTATTTGTGATTGCAGGCATACTACATTTTTGTGATCCCCTTAAATACATTTTTCCTGTTTGCATTTATATATATCTTGCCTGTGTACAAATCTATGAAAAAAAAAAAAAAAGACACTTCCAATAGATTCCCACTTTGAATATCTTCCCTCTGGGCCATATGGTTTAAAGATATCTCTGACTGTCCTCAGAGCTCATTTTCTTTAATCCTGGATTAGCCTTATTGCCCTTCTTTACCTTTTCAAGTACTGCAAAGTCTCCCCCAACCTCCTCCCAATGCAGTAAAGAGAAAAGAACATAATATTCAAAATTATTTAAATTTTGACCAAAGCAATTCATAATCTTAGCATATCCTCCCTGGATTTCTAAACTTGCCTAACATTTCATGGTCTAGAAAGGATAATATTATTTCTACAGCATTTTGAAATTGTTAGAAAGAAGAAGACAATTGTGTCAAGGTCTTCATGGTGTCTCCAGCAGTCTTACCTGTCTTGATTGTTCTTGCATGAAAACTGACTTTATGTCCAGCGGCCATGTACACAAAGAATTGCAGTTAATTTGTTAAAACAGATATTTATTAATTGCAAACATTTGTCACCAGTACCAAGTAGACAGTCTAGATGTAACACTCAGAAGTGACTTGGGCATTTTCAAAGATGATACTGAAGAAAGGTCTCTGATAGCAGAACAAGCGTTGCTTGTTTGGGATCAGAAAAAAAAACCCATATAGTCATGTAGTAAAATGTCTTCAGATGGAGAAGCTGTGTTATATGATGCTTTGTGAATGCCAGATACATTAAATGGATTTTCTGAGTTTTTATACTCCTTTTTCTAATCTAGAATAGTAACGAGAGGATTAAAGATTCCTTCCATAAATCCTACTTCTTACATTGACTTGAAAAATACCTTTTAAAAAAGCACTCATCTTCTCCCTGCAAGTGCAGAATTGCTGAATAACACTAAAACTTTAACAAGAAACAATTTCAAATTATGTGGCTCCAGCTTAACAATGAAATATCTCGGATCATGAAAAATCATGAAAAATCACTAGCAAAACAGAAATCATGTTTTTCAAAACCATCAAAATGACTTTAAGTCAGTCTGCAGTGCTGGTGGTGGCTTAAGCAATCACTTTTTAATGGAAGATTGTAAGCACCTGCCAGAATCCTCCATACTGGTGATTTCTTAGCAGTGAATGACCTCTCAGAAACGGCTATTATGCTCTTAAAAAAAAAAAAATGTAAAAGAACAGAGCAAATATAACAGCATTTAAACCAAAGTGGCCAGTCAAGGAAAAAACAAGACAAAATAAAATAAACAAACAAAAGACAGCCACCCCACCCCACCCCCCCCCAACTGAAACAAAACAAACAAAAAAAGAACCCAAAAAAAAGCCACAAAACCAAACCAAACCAAAACTACACACAAAAAAAAAAACAACCAACCAACAAACCCCCAATAACACTGTATGTACCACACATAACATGCCATCATGTGCCTTCATATCTGCTGTTATCTGTGCATATGAAATTACATTCGGTGTTTATAAATGTTTTAATGCCTTTACATGTTTCCCCTGATTTTGGTAAATGCTGCTTTGTAAGGTGTATGGTCTCATTGCCAACTCTCCCCCTTGTGTACTGAAGTTTGCCGGAAATGATTTTGAGATGCTATAGAGGAGAGCGGGGCTCCAAGGTGTAGGTAAGGGAGCAAGAGAAAAATGTGAAAAAGAAGAAGCTGGGTGAGATTTTGCACTCTTGCTACCAAGCCAGCAGCCGGCGTAGATGAGACAGTGTTACAAGTTTAGAACAGCTGCCAACTAATGTTTGATCAGGGATAAAATATGCCGAGGTGACAACATCTTGCTCCCCTGCATTTCAGGGACTATCATTAAAAATGCAGCAAGGCTCGTACAGGCCCAGAAGGTCCTATGTTCTCTCAAGATACAAGGGAGAGAGACAAGTTCACAAGATGTCAAGAACAATATCCATTTGTGTTTACTATGCAAACCCGCTGAGTAACCTTTCTATGCATGTTTGTACTAAGGACCATTGAGAATTTAGGGGGAAAAAAGGGCTGCTTAGAACTAGAGGGGAGAGGCAGACAGGGAAGAACAAATAGGCAGAGAGATGTGTATTTAGGAAGTGGAAAGATGCCACTCTGTGGGTAACTGGCTTCTCTAGGGGGAAGAAAAAAGAAAGAACAAATGCAAGATTGAAGGATGTATACATTTATACACAAACACAGCTAGAAAAGCTGCAGCACTGCTACAAGTTAGTGTCCGTGGCCCCTTCCCTCCTCCCCTTTTAATAATATATTGATGTAAGCAGCTTGCGCATGCCAAACAAATTCTCTACATAAAAAGTCAACTGTCGGAAGGAGACTCATCAATCTGGCAAAGTGCACTCAGGTAGAACGCCTCTGGAGGAGCCCGCCCTGGCAGCCATGCTGCTCGAGGGAAGGGGATCGCTCCAGCTGACGGGCTCATAAATGTTCATTAAAGAGCCTTTCCTCCAGTTTACAGAAAAAGCAGCTGTTTTGCAGGAACACTGGTAATTTATTTCTCAGTGATATTATGGAAAGCTGTTGTGGATAATTGAACTGTAGGAAGTTTTGCTGTTAAAATGGCAGAGACAGCTAGCCAAATTCACTCAATCAGCACCTCTTTACTAGTACAGCAACCACAGCAAATCTGAAGATGTTCAGTTTGCGATTCTTTGTTGTAGTTCTCTAGGAGGCATGTTATATATTGCTCATTTCTCACATTGTCTCATCATTTCTTCTTCTCCAAAGTGGAGGGAGAAGAGGAAATGTGTTTATTCTTCTGCTGCAGCTATGATTTCCCCATGGATGACAAAGAGATGCACAGCTTTAGGAGTGCTATGCAATGTTGTCAAGCAACTGAAAAAGGCAGTGCTAACACAACTGAATTAGGAAACCTGTTTTGTAGCTTTAACTATGATCAAATATCACTTGCGTTATTAATTGCAGGACTGCTTTCCTTTCTTCTGAGGCTAGTGTTGAAGGTCATGTTTATTTTCTGCACAGAAGATGTCACATGAATTAACTAAGTTTTTTCTCTAATTGTTTAATGTTTTATAAATTGAGGTCTATGCTTTGCTTTTAGCATTGTAGAGGTTGTAGTAGTGATTTATAATAAGAAGAGTTTTTTGTGTGTGGTGGGAGAGCAGCCTCTTAGTGTAAGAAGTAGAATAGTAGGATGAGATCCCACTTTGTTAATAGATCACTTAAAAATAACTTATTTTACACATTTTCATAGATTAAAAATTGGTTAAAAAAAAACCAAACAGTAAGACAGGGAAAGAAACAAAAAACATGTTTACATCTGTTCTTTTAAAAATGAATAGTGTCAATGAAAGTGTTTCCATTTTAAGATGATCGCTGTAAAATGTATGGTGAACCAGCATGAGTGCTAAAGCAATTATCAATTCTGAGGGAAGAAAAAAAATCTTTAACTTGGTTTCAGTACAGTTGCACTGGTTTGTGTTGGGGAAGACGATGGCCAAAGGACAAGAGTAATGAGAAGGCTACCTCTGCTTTCTTGGCTTCCTTTGTTTGAGGACAAGTTAGAGGAGATCAGCCATTCAGATTTAAAGTCCTTACAGAGGCCATTTGTTGTGTGCTAGTTACAGGGTCTCAAACGTGAATGAATATTAAGGAACAGCAGGTGGTTGTACCATATAGGTGGAGTTTAGACCTAAGGTGGTCCAGTGAATGAACTGTGTCTACCAGTTCACTAACATGAGAATGACAATCCCAACAGCAGGAATCAGCCTTTTGATGGGGCTTAGCACTAGGTAGCAAGTGCTTACACTGATATAAGACTATGCAAATCTAACTCTCCTAATTTTTGTGCTTTTTTTTGGTGCATTTAGAGTATAAGTGTACTTTTAAATTTTGTCCTCCTATTGACCGCTTTCTTTAATATATGTTGATACATACAATGTAATCTTTATGAACAAACTACTTCCTGATTTCTGTCCAAACTGGATATTTTGGTGCAGTAAATTGCCAAAGTCTATCCTGTTTGTACCTAGATGGAAAATCATTAATTTAGTGTGGACTTGAGTCTGAAAGTACCTTGTGAGATTGATAGTCTCACAGTGTGGGAAGCCAACTAAATTGACTAGTAAAGTTGAGGGGAAAGGAAATCTCATTACCTTACCCTTACATGAGTGCCTAAACCTCCATCACAACCAGGTTGTTAAAGCTGCTGGATGTCAAAACAAAACAAAAAAAATTCCCAAAGATCTTATTCCTTACTTTACCCATTTTCCTAAAGAACTTTGATACTCTTATTATTAGATTCAGTGTAAAAAAATTAATCTACAGCTAGACCTTAACTTTATTGCAGTCTTGTGTTAACTTGAAAGAAAGGGTGTGCTACTTTAAAAACAAAGTTTAAACTTTTTATGCTATAGTGGCACTAACTTTCCTATTCCTACAGGAACCAGGTAAAAGTCAAGTAAACCTGCAAAATATTTAGTTTTTCATGAGGAAGATTGCTGAGAATTTTTATCAGGGCCTCTTTAAAAATACGACATATGGACATCACATGAAGGAACAACTCAGTTACAAAGAAAAACAGAAAAAAAAAAAAAGGAAAAAAACATAGAAAACTATAATTGGTGATGTTTACAACAGTGTGAAATCATTGAAAATAACTAACATGAGCACTAAGTAGTTATAAGAAGGAAGCCTGTATATCTATACAGACATTCCAGTAACTAGCTCGTACTCTGGTTATGAAGTTTGGAGCATACTTCCAAACTTGGTACGTGGAAATATAAGTATTAATGACATAATTGTGAGAATGCAAAAATAAGTGTTCTGACCATCTGTCAGTTTTTGGCGTTCTTTGGTTTCATTGGTTTTGTTTTATTTTGTTGGAGTTTTTTGTTTGTCTGCTTTCTTTACTTCCTACATGTTTATCTTTCTTCCTATGATACTAATAATTCTGCTTTCCTCCCTTTTACTACATTCCCTTTCTCCTTCTGTCTTCTGACATGCATCAGTAGTTTGCCAAACTGGGCCAAGATTTTGGATGTACGGAAAGAACAATCCTAGACTTGTTATTGTTCTTGGATTAGTTTGGGGAATGAAAACACAAACACTGCATTTCTACTGGTGAGATTGAGAACATTAGAAGCCACTAAAGTATTAAAAATGTCTAAGGAATATGAAATAGTAACATTAACTAAAAATTAGTAACTTTAAGTAAAAAATCACTTTGTTTGTAAAGGCTGGCCATTCCTGTAAGACTTTCACAAGCTTTTACCAGAAGTCCCACCTCCTAGACCTGTTGAGAGTGCCAATATCTCAGTATCCGTTCATAAAAATGCACATAACATTATAAGATTTGTTCCCATGAAGGAAAAAATCCAACCTGATTATGTCTTTGGAACGCACCAAAGAATTTCAGATGCATACAGAAAGGCAAAATGAAGAATGGTGTGATATAAATATACACGTTTAAACCTCACATTAACTACCTTTAGAATTTAGGATACCTTTTGTCTGTATGTTAGATGAGGTGGCAGAACATTTTCCATTTTCAGTTATCTCAGGAACCCTTATCACTTTTGCTGCCCCTTGTTTTCTCTCCATACTGTTTACATTCACTGCAGCCATTTTATTTTGCCTTTTTAGCATCATCATGACCTCCTCTTGCACCACTCCTATCTATTCAATGTCATTGAAAAAGTCTTCCTTCAGCCATGTAACAGCTGATTAGAATCACAACATCATAGAATACCAGGTTGGAAAGGACCACAAGGATCCTCTGGTCCAACCTTTCTTGGCAAAAGCACAGTCTAGATAAGATGGTCCAGCACCCTGTCCAGTTGTCAGCATAAATTATGAGGTGTCTTCACTTCAAGATGAACAGCTCTTTAACACTTAGCTTTGAGTTTTGCCACTAACAAATGTCACCTGCAGCTCTTGTCAATGGCATGTACATGGTTACAGCATCTACATGCACAGAGGTGAAGGGGCTACATAGTGCAGGTTTGGTCCACAGGTCTGTTACATGTCAAGAGTTGTGATGCTTTTAGCAGGTGCATGTGCTCCTGGTCTCCAGCCCCCATTGCTGTAGAAACCAGTTCAGCATTCAGGATAGGTCCAGCTCAGTCATTTGCTGCAGCTGTTTTATTTTTATCCTCATATCAAGTGGGCTCTGATTTATAATTAGCTTTTGCTAGAGCAGTATGTTCCTAACAAACTTGGAGAACTTGGAGTTTTTTGAAGGGGAGCTTCCTCATCATGTGGAGTTTTCAATGCTTGCTTGTCTCTACTAATTAGAAGTGCTTGTAAATTAATTATAAACCTGCTTTACAAACCAGTAGGAGAAAAACTGTGTGCTATGCTGGATATGATTAAGGTATAAGAGCAAAGAATTTGAGAGCAAACACAGAAAGAATTTTTATTGACAGGCCTATCTTTTAACATTTTTCTTGTGAAAATCATTTTCCTTTATAAGACATCCTACTCTTTGTTGACAAAAGATGTAAGTTTCATTTGGAAGTAGAGCTATGACTGTTTTAAAGTAACATTGCAATGAAAGCCTAAAATTATTTATTTAAGAGAAAAAAATATAATATGCAAATAAATACATCCTTTACTTCTGATCGAGAGAAGAAGTAAATAAAATCACAAACAGTGAGTATATATCTTCAGGAAGAAGTATATCTCTCCCTGGAAACCATTCCTATTTTACTCCAGTGGGACAGAAGGAGCTATATACTGCTATATAGGATTTTACACGTTTCCTTCTCCACCTTGGTACTGTCTCTTTGCCAATCTGCCGTAGAACTGGAACTACAGCACCAACCTTTTTATATCTGTTCATCAGTTCATCTTAATTTACCTACCTGAAGAGTGGAGCATCTAATACACGTTGGAAATTCTTCCTTCTATCCCCTTTTTATAATAACAGGTGCTTAAAAGTCCTGTCTCAGGAAAGGTGTAATGAGAAGACAAAGATTAGAATAGTCAAGAAAATAAGAAAAACAAAACCAAAAACAAATTAAGAGGTCTTTTATTTGTGTAAATTCACTGCTGCATTGAGATTGACTCTCATAAAACCAGAAGTGTGGAATCAGAAAGTTCAAATGAAAAATAGCTTGTTATGATAAGATGCATGGGCAATACGGTGTCATCCCTTTTTGTTTGTTTTGTGTTTCATTGTTTTTTAGGAATATTCAAGAGAAGGTAAAAATTGAAGAACTTGCAGTAAAGGGAAAAATCAGTGGGTTTCTGCTTCAATATGGCACTCTATCATTTGTCTATGAGACCAATTGTTCAATATGTTGTTAAAGCGCCACTACCATCTCGGAACAGTCCTGAAAAATATTAAGACTCCCTGCTCTGCATCTCTTCTTTCCATGTAATGTTTTTAGTGGCTTCTCTGTCTGATTCTTATCTTGTCACTTAATCTAGAGACCTCCTGCATCAAAGGACACTGGCTCACTGACGCTGCTGAAATATTTTCTGCCTGAGCCTGAATAGATGATAACCCAGCCCAGTGAAGTGAGCCTGCATAGAGCACATGAGCTGTATCATTGACCTGCTTGGTGAAAGGCATCTGTCTTTGACTGCCTGGCTACCGTGTACTCTGAGAATGTCAACAAAAACACATATTCCCAATCTCTGCTCTCCTTTTTCTCTTTTGGGACTTTGTGTATTTTGTCACATTTAGAACTGAATGACAGAAATAACCTTTTCCTCCCAGTAAGAAGGATAGCTTGACACAGAAAATTGACCTGAAGTCTTCTGTCTGAAGAAGAGACTTTTTGATGAAAAAGAGACAGTTGGAAAATACTTCATGCCTCGCCCCCCCCAGCCCCCCCTTTTTTTTTTCCCTAGTCTCTGCATTTCCAAACTTTAGCATGAATTTCAAAACATTTGATGTGCTAGTGACGAGCTAAAGTTTCTAACCTTTAAGACTTGAAACATGTTTAAATCTGGTTTTGCACACTGACAGGTTGCATCATACACCTCTGACTCTGGTGTTATCACTCATCAAAATGGAATTAAAACACAAATTCTCTTAAGTTTTGCTCACCAAGAAAGAATGCATGTTTCTGTCAGAACCTTTCCTTATTCACAGATACAGTGCAGTCTGCAAAGGAGTGAAGGAAGCAAGATCACCATTTTCAAGAGTCACCTTTTGGGAAACTCTGAGAAGATATACAATCTCATGGACTGATATGGGATGTCTGGCAATATTAGTGCTCATTCAGGGCATTATTGAAACATAGAATTTTTTTTAATTTTTAATTAACATTTTTAGCAAGAGTTGAATATTGATGGAAATGTCCGTCTATCAATGAAGGTGCTCTTCATAGGGCCTTGGCCAGTGGTCCCTGAGAATCTGTGGCAATTGGCATTGTTTTGATTTGTATTTTCCACACGGACTTCAGTCTCTGTTCATGAGCCGATATCTCTGTCAAACATGCATTCATTGAACAAGTAATGTCTATGGTAGCATGTAGGTTTTTTTATTATGATCTTTAGATCTTGATTCTTAAGAGAGTCATTTTTCTGGTGTCTGCCTGTCTTTCCAGATGCCATGTGGAGTCTCAAAAGGGTTTCACAATGTCCTTTTGGCTCTTCATGTTTAGGAAGAGAATTTTTGCTCCCTAGAGAGAAAATATGGCCAGACACTGAAAGCCACTGATGTTTTTCCTAACTAGACTAAATTGTGTGCTTGACATCACACTATAGCTGGTAATACTCACATGTTGCATACTTTGTATTCTTACTGCATTTTCCTGAACATAGTATGTACAGAGGAGTACCCTGTAAGGGAGGCTTCACACACCTGTTTTAACTAAGTTGTTATTCAGTGCTATTAGAACTTTTCATTAGCCTAAGAATTTTTTTATATTTTACTGTGGGAATATTGTCTCTTCCCTCTTAAAATGATTGTTGTATTCTGCTTTGGTTTTCTTTAAGACTTTTTTTTGTTGCTTCATATTTACTTTTCTTTTTTCCCTGTAAGTTGTACACCTCCTTTGAGTTCCTCTTCAAAGAGCTAATGAGAGTTACTCTTGTTTTGTTTAAAGGATTTAATTTTCTCGTATGATCTAATAGTGCTATTTTCATTTCTTTTCAGAGAGTGCATTGGTGTTTTCTCCTATTTCCTCCATGACTGTCTTAAGTTGTTCCTGCATCTTCCCTACTTCCTCATTGTTTTCACCATTTTTCATTTTAGCAATGAACTTGATCTGACTTAATCTGTCTCTTAGGGAAAGAATCTTCTTTGAAATGTCTTCATGCATGAACACTCTGAATGTTTTCAAAGGTGATTGGAAAAGAAACTGGTGACTTGTATTCCTGTCAGTTTACAGACCTTTTCTATATCAGCTGATACTAGTTATCATTTTCCATAGGTTTCTATATAAATTAGGTACTGATTGAAGTCTAATATGGACTATAGAATAGCCTACATTTTTAATTAGGGAACATAAATCCACTCAGTTGTTATTATGATGATGCTTTGAACACTGTCTTCCAACACTGACTTTTTTCTTCAAGAATGTAATGAAATGCTTTTTTTTAGTCTTGTGAATTGACATTTGTCTTTTGTTTTGTGCAGTTTTCCAGGAAGATTTTTATTTGGATTTTTTCTTGCTATTATCGTCATCTGAGGCAGAATATATGGTTCATTTACTTTGTCCAAGTGCTCCAGTTTTAATTTCTTCTGTTTCTGAGTAATTCACAGCAGGAACATAAATTGATACAGTATTTGAATATGTGTGTCCAACGGATAAATTCATCATCTGTTATCTATTAGGTTTATATAAGAACTTTTGAAAAATATTATTAATTTATTTATTTGGAATCTTATTTTTAAAATATTGTTCTGTTCTTACATATTTATCTCAGTAGAATCACAAGAATACAAATGCCACAAGAAAAGAAAAATAAAATATCCCAAATTTGTTATAACTTCAGTTTCAGAAATTCACTTAGAGATATCGTAGTGATGGAAGATTTAATAATTTTGAGAATTTAGCTTTTTCAATATTAAATGCAACAAGTATCAGGACTAGTTGAGCTTAATGTTCATGTACATATCTACAAATATATATTCGCTCTCATTGCTCCTTTACTTTGGCATCAGACACTTTTATCCATGAATTTTAGGTTAACATTATTTATGAACTCCTTTCTAATTATGAAGTTCAACAGAAATGAGCAATCTCATAATTCTACTCATGATTTATAATTTCAGAAAACCCTAGGTGCAAATGTACATTCCAAATATCCTCATTTAAAAATGTACTGCTGTAATTATATGATCATTTCATTTCAAATCTGCAGGGGACAGTAACTCAATATAAAGCATGAAAAAATTAATGAGAAGCTTAATTATAATAACATCATTAAATCCTAATAAGAGAAAAAGTCTAACTTCACTTTATTTTAACTTAGACACCTAATATAATTTTATTACAGTGCAGTAGTGTTATTTTCTGAATTTTTAGAGAAACTAATAACATAAAGGCAAAGGCTGGACAATTTTCCTTTTCCTTTTCCCTCTTTACAGTGTGTAGGTATGCAGACCTAATACTGTTTAACTAATGTCAGCCATAGATTTCTCATCTATATTTAGCACTGCATTTTCCCGAAAAATTTAACAGCCATTGCGTAATTTTTTGTAAAAATATAGTTTAGTTTAGTTTAGTTTTGTTTTGTTTTGTTTTGTTTTTTCACAATTTAGGGGCTAAATACCTTCATTCATAGTTACTCAAGACAGCATTACCCTCTGCTTTCAAGAACAACATACAAACAATAACAGCCAAACTTCAGTTACCATGGCTACAAAATGGAGGCTCGTACAGTTTTATTCATGGTTTATTAATATTTAGCAGATATAAAAATTTCCCTATTTTTTTCACATTTACAATCCAGACAGTTTACAGAAGTTAGCTATAAAGAGCAAAACATTCCTGAACAAACAGCCCTGCTGGTGACAAATGCCTAAATGTGGAGTGCATTAGTGTGGCATCAGACATTGTCAATAATGCATGCTCACCACCATTTAATTATTTTGAAAACATCTGTTGAAGTAAAATATGTTCCAGAGGGGAATAAGGAAGTCAAGTGCATTAGTGACTGTGTTAACCACATTTCGCTCTGTAACACAGAAAACCCTAAAGGGAAGATCAGAATCCAAGGACATCAGGAGAATGTTAAAATTCATCTTCACTTTTTGTCTTTGTAGCTAAGGAAGTGGTTTAGCTAAACCTTTGGTATAGTCTTGGTTTTCCACTAATTTTAAAAATAGGACTAAAATATTGTATCAAAACGTGTACTGAAAATCCTTTATTTTTTCCCTAGTGCATCAGAATGGTAAACAATTACTGATGTAGCATGACGCAATTATACAAGTGAATATTACTTTACTTTTGGCTCTGAGTGAGGGAGAGCTGGTAAGCTTCCTCTCCTTCGCCTTGCTCTTTTATAGTGTTTGGTTTTACTCTAGAAATAAGCAGTTTATTTCGTTCTCAGCTTTGTTTTTTCCTAGCTTACTTCAACTGCTAGAAACAGTTAAAAAAGAATACTTCCGTGGTTGGTTTCAGACCCTGATGTAAATAAGTTTATGTATGACTATTTAAAATGTATCCAACTGTTAACATTTCATCATATAATCTTTCATAGATAGTGTAAGGAAGAAATACAGGATGCTTATAGAGGTGTTATCTGATATATTCCACTTACTTGTCCAGCTGTACACTTTTTACAAACAACACAGATCATCATTTTCAAGTTAACTTAGTGGGTCATAATTAATGGCACAAGGAGCTAATAGACTTCTGGTCAGGGTGTGCCAATACAGATATGCAACGGGCAGTAGAAGGCAACAGTCTTAAATTACGTGGTCATGAATTTAGAAATGGACAGCATGTTCATCTAACCACTGCAGAGAGGAAGGAAGCCAAATAATGAAGAAAACAGCTCAGTATGTCATACTCAGCAATTCAACTTCCCTGGAAGTCCTTGAACCTTGTCAATGGAGAAAGCCTGGAGCCTCCAAAGAACAATGTAGTATGTCCAAGCAAGGTATTAATTGAGGAGCTGACAGCAGCACCCAGCAGGGAACAGTCAATGCTCACCTGAAGGCACCTGCATGTGGCTGAAACCGCTACCAAAATGGAAAATAAAGCAGTATTAAAACAGCAATAGAGGGGAGCCTTGTGAAGAACAGATGAAGAAAAGTTTCCAGGATGGGAGAAACATATGAAGTTTCAGGGAGGAGGAAAACGCAGGTTGAAGTAGGCAAAGAAAAAGAAAGGAGGGCAGGACACTGCACCAGAGAGGCTGCAGCCTGTTGAATTGCTGAGGTGGCAGGAGGAAGCGGAGTCCTGTCTTTAGGCATCAGCAATGAACACAGCCCGGGGGGTCCTTGGCTCCCCTGGCTCAGGGAGAAGGGGCCAAGTCTTACAGCAGTGTTTGAGCCCACGTAAGATATGATTAATTTTCCAAAGGGTAAGCATGTCGGTGAATTGACTGTACGGGAAACACGGTTGATGAGATTCCTAACTGAGGCTCCCTCACTAAACATTCAGAGTTTGGCAGATGAATCCAGGCTAAGAGTATATGGGGTTAATGGTCCTATATCTATCTCAGCAGGCAGCCAGTACTAGTGTTAATAGCAGGAACTCTCTGAAAGCTATTAGAAGAATTCTGAGGAGTTCTACTGCTTCGTGGTCCCTTTCATCAGCCTCTTTAGTATGACAAATAGCTTGAGGCTGCCTACCGGCCAGTTATTTTTAAAGGTGTTTGAAAGTGGCTAGAAACATCTGTTCAAAGCCACCATTTCGATCTGTCTTTTCAATGATGTAAAAAATCCACCAACCTAATTTAAGCTGAATATGCATAACTACATTTTCACCAATGCATTTTTTCCTCCTCTTGATTTTTCACTTGAAAAGCTCTTTTGACCATATAAACAAGATCTCAAACCAAAAAAAGAACACTGAGAAGAAAACTAAACTTTCTTTGTACATAAGTCTGGACTGCACAGATGATAATCACCCAAATTCACTCCAAATTACCAATGAAAAGCATCCTTCAGCTCTTTTACCAGATTTTTGAAAATACAAGAAGGTTGTGCTCAGAATTTTTACATTCTTCCTATTCCCCTCTGCAGTTAGGTGAGGAGAAGATGGATTTTTTTTCACCACAACCTTCTGACCATCATAAATGAGTCAATAAACAACTCCATAGAAGGATAGTGGCAGAAACTCCCAGTATGACATGACCACAAATTCAGTGCAGTGAACGAAGTTTCCCAGTTTGTACTCATAGAATTTTTCCAGGGATAAGTTTTTGCAATATGCAATCACAGAGTAAGTAAAGAAATTACTGTTTAATTTGCACAGTTGTGGAGATGATAAAATAGTGTTAGTAACACTGCAGTTCTTGAGTTCCTGTACTTGGCACTTCTCTTTTGTCTTTTTCCAAATCTTAACACACTGTTTTCATTAATGAATTCCATTATACTTTTTGTCATATGTACTATAAATGTTGTAGTCACATACATATATGATGCAGCTGTTTATTTTCAGCTGTTTTTTGGGTCTTCTTTCTGTTATTCCTACTTCTGAGGTTTTTTGGTGGCATTTGAAATATGACAGTTTAGACGTAGTTACAATAGAGAACTGGCTGGATATAGGTTTTTTTTTCCTACTAATTCATATTGAAAACATACGGTTTGTCATTTAGTTCCAACTTTGAGTTCTTTAAAATGGAACAGCCAGAGAATACACAAAAGTTTCTGCCAGTGAGTTCTTTCCATACACATTCAGCTTAAAAAAAATCTGCATATTTAACATAATTTAACATCTCTACAGCCTGAGCAATTATCCTAATAGCAGGGAACCAAGGCCTACTGGTAAGTTTTATCCTCCCTTTGTCAGGCTTGTTTCTTTGATATTAGTATCTAAATGCATACCACAGAGCGAAACTAGTCTTTATTAAAGGAGGGTCAGCATTCTGTTAATCTAATTTAAAAGCGTTAAGGGGAGTATAGGAGCATTAATTGATTTGTTGGGAGGGTTCTGAGTCCAGCCAACCTGATCTTGCTGTTTACACTCTCTCTTAGTTTAGACTATATCGAAAAAAATCTGCTTGAGTACATTATATATTATATTGTGTCTTTAATTAAAAAAATACTATAGCAAATGTTGACACACATATATTACATAACTACATGTCTTTATCAATGAAGTGACTAAGTGAAGTGATTTAAATCATCACAACTTTCCATAGAGAGCAATGAGGCAGTTTTAACATAATGGCAATAACTCTGGAAAAAAGAGTCTTTAGCTGTAAGAAAGTGTTTCAGTAGCATGGAACGGGCTGCTTACAGAGAGGAAAATTACATGCTATGGAAAGGTAGTGTTACAAGGACATTTTTGAAACAAGTGAAAAAAAATATTTCTGAAGTTGGCTGGATATTTTTTGGATGATAAATTAAAAATCACAAACTGCTAAAATTGTTGAAAACATCTACCTTTACCAAATAAATTTTTGCACTTCAGTTTCCAAATTATACTTGGCGGACATGCTCCTTTGTTTCATAATTTGTTTTTCCCCATGACTCCTATCTTCTCTGACCCTTCTTTTTTATATGCAATAAAAAAGCTAAAAGAACCAGGCAAAATTTATTAACAGCTTGGAGAAAAAAAAAAAAAAAAAAGTGTGGAAGTAGTTCTCTGTGCATAAAAAGCACGGACACTCATTTTTATGGATTCATACCAAAGATTGATGAAGTTGGCATTTAAGAAGGTGCAGTCTGATAGAAAATGTGATTGAAGTTTTCCCACAGTGGGAGCTTTTACTGGGTTCCCTTCTGTGTGGATTCTCTCCACGTGAGCTTTTTTTCCAGTGGGGACAGTAACAAATGTCTACCAATGTCTATTTTGACAAAGCTTGTAAGAGTTCTTCTCTCCAACAAACCTACTCCTCTGTCATATTTGAGTGACTCTGGACAATGAATGAAAAATTAATGGAGGAAAGACAAGCATACATATTCATGTGTGATAATAAGATTTTGTTGGGATTTAAGTGAAATAGCCCAATATTTACAATATCTACATTTTGAAAAATAAATATACTTTAAAATTTTGTGAAGAAAAATTTATGCTGGTAATTTCTGACTGTATTTTCAGGTCCTTCAAGACAAGATCATAATAAATTATTTCCAAAGACTTTCATGCAAGAACTTGTAAATACATGTCTCTTTACAGACTGCAAGCAGTAAAAAAAAAAAATAAAATCCCACTTATATGTAAGGAATTGATTAATTCTTAATAAAACTTACACCAGTTGTCTGCAATTAATCAAATCAGTGTGAATTCAGATTTCTTATGCAATGTATTTTGAGCAATGGCAGTAATTCGGGCATCCAGAGAATGTGCCTTGGAATTAACCTTGCATAATACATCAATTGAGAACACAACCATGCTTCTGACAGAGATTGTAAAGGAATGAAATAATCCTGAAAGATCTAGAACCCTTCCTGACAGCTCCAGGTCTATTAAGATGAGAGACAGTTGTTTGTGTCAAAGCTAAGGGAACAGCTCCTATACACAATATAAAAGCTCCTCATTTATGTTGCAGTAGGTCACCAAATCTCTGAGACACCTAAACTTCCACATATATAGGTATAGTGGAGGAGCCCACACCCACAAGGACTGAGAAGGAAAAGATTAAACTGTGTTGCTTTGGCTGTGTGACATACCAACAAGAATTTTCCTGGTGCTTGTGGTTAACTTTGTTAGTTTTCTATTCCACACATCCCTAGCCAAAGCAATGTAAGGTACAGAAAATTAGGTGCATCATAGTCATGGTAATTCAATCACACTGTGTCCTGGCTACAGCAAGAGCAGCTATCTTTTATAAAGCATTCCAGCAGTCAGAGAGCTTGAGAACCCAAATCTCAGGCATGGGTTTTAGGCATCACCCTTCTCAGGGAGTCCTGAGAAGCTGTTGCTGCTCTTCAGATGACATGGAGAGGAATAAAGAGAGGCTTAGCAATTACTTATCTGGAAACCAGAAACAATCTAGGGAAAAAGTCAGATCCCACACCTTTTCTGGCCCAGCAGCAACTAGGCTGCTTCTTTTTGCCCATACACCGTGAAGAGCACAGTGGCCCATCCTCGAGAGTACCTATTGAAAACACTGTCAGCCTCAGGGACTTGTGCATCCCCTTGCTTCATGGCTGTTCAGAGTCCTAGCAATTTGAAGTTATGTCCCCTGTGTAACAAAGAGAATGTCCAACTAGAAGTGTTTCCCTTTCATGGGAGATATTCATCTGCCCCTTTTACCAAGGGTGAGTCACTTTACTTCTTTTCCAGCCCTCCCTTAAGGAATCCCTCAATCTGGAATTTTGATGATTTCAATTGGTCTCAATAATAACTATAATTAAATATAGAAAATCTATGCCAGAAGGAAGACATTTGGGGGATGTGATGATCTTCACAGGTGGATGTCTATCAAGAAAGTAACATTATTTAGCTGCAATTCA
Organism: Columba livia; assembly: GCF_036013475.1. NCBI lineage: Eukaryota > Metazoa > Chordata > Aves > Columbiformes > Columbidae > Columba > Columba livia. The sequence continues at coordinate 95,718,418 of NC_088603.1, forward strand.
TACCATGCCAAAAACAATTCTCATTTAATTAACTGTTTCTTAATTCTTCTCCATGTAAAAGAGTTCTGGTTATTTTGGGGGTTTTTTATTACTTTTTTTTAATCTGATTTCTGAATAATTTTTGGATAAATTTAAAATATAGCTTGATGAATAGTAACACACAGCATTTCACCTATTTCAATTATGTCAGTTTGTCAACTTTAACCGGGTCATTTTTTATTTAAATTCTGAATCTTTTTAAGTCTACCTTAATACACAGCAGCATTTGCTTTTCATGTTTATGTAAAGACAATGTCACTGCCAAATAAAATGGTTAAAAAGTCATACTTTTTGATTTTGCAACCTTGAAACAGTATTTGTTTGTTTTCTTGAATTGTTTTCATATGTAAAAGAAAGCAAAAAGAAGGTGAAACAGCTGCAAACCTGCTTTCCTGCAGTAAAAGATGGAGTTTGTTGTGCTAGAGACATTCCAAATATCTGAAGATCCGTGCTCAGACACTTAACTTGGAATGGAGCTACCCCAGTTAACTACTGCAGTTTAAATTCTTACATCTCTTGTACAGGCCTGCTATTACAGTGCTCTAAACAAAATCTGTGGAAGCCAGAAGAGAGCACTTATAAAATCAAAATCCATCCCCGAAAAAAAGCGGTTTATTTTGAAGATCCCTCCACAGTTCTGTTTTTTCCTTTAGAAGCCACACTTCTTCATTAATTCAGGAGGAGCAAGAGCCAGCAGATCTTACAGCATATTCGATGTGCCAGCAAACAGACTGGAGATGGTTTCATTTCAATTAGCCCCTTTGTTGCCAACTAAAGACTGACAACACACTGAGAGAGGGACAGGCATATGGCACTTTTGCTTTCCACTTTGCCTTTTATTCGACGATAGTCTTCTTATCACAGCCTCTCACCGATTCCACCGCCTCGTGCCTGCTTCCTCCTTTGCCATACTTTATCTACTATTGTTCTCCCTGTATCATCTTACTTGGGATCAAGTGTTTCTCTCCAGCACAAAAGTAAGAAGACATATTCTTTTTCAGCCTCGTCTGATCTCCCAGGCTAATTGGCTCAGGTGTAAACCAAGCCAGCAGGGCTGCAACTTTGATGTGACACTTTAGAGCAGCGCACCTGGTAACATCCCTGTTTGTGTGTCAAATACCAGCCGGCCATGCCTGCTGCTCAAACCCAGCTAATAAAAACGCTAGTAATCACGTTGTATTACAAGGCTCAAATTCATGCTGTTACTTTATTGCAAGGTTGTCATTAATTTTGCAGGGTGAACCTGGAATCTGATCTGACCTGTTTTTAATAAGTGTGGGTCTGTGTGTAAGTGTGTAAATGAGTGACAGAAAAGTGACTGCCAGCTGTTTCTTCTTTACATATGGTGTTACCCTTTGCTTTGATCAATAATGCTGTTTCACTTTAAAAAGAAACTCATTTTGTAAGGATACAGAAAAAGGGCCTTCCCACCTCCCTTGCCTCTGTGGTTTATTTGTAAAGCATACACAATTAGGGAAAAGTCAGTCAACAGTAAGTAATATCTTACTGCTTGCTGGAGATTGTTTGCCTCTTTTGCTCTGTAGAGCTGTTGAACAGTTGGCTTTTTACTGTTGCTTGTAATGGTATTTGATAGAATTACAAACCTAGATAAAGGCTGGGAAAAATAATAATAATTTTTAAAAAATTGCAAAACAAGTTCACGTCTCAAACGAAAAAGTCGAAATTCTTCTGAGTCATAAGCACTCTTTTTAATTCCAGTCCACTACAAATGTAAATATACTTGCATAAAATATGTATGAAACTGTACATATACATATACATATGCATATTTGGGTTTTTAAATACAGGATATTTTCATTTTTGTTGTGGAGAAAATGTTAAATCTTTCCAAACTCTGTGTAACTATACCTATAAATACCTTCAATATTTAACAAACATGTTATCAACAACTAATTTATTGTCTGACCAGCCAGGAACCACTAGAATTTATATTGATGAGTTAGGAATGTGGGATACCAATAAGATTTTTATTTTTGGGTACAGAATTGTCATCAATTGACTTTTGAACGTCACTCTAATTCATTTTGGTCACAGTGGAAAAGTAATTTCAAATGCTGAGAGACAGAGACACATCATACAGAAGCTAAAATGCATGAGAACTAGAAATAAGGTAAGCAAAACAGATTAATATCCTTTTTGAAATTTAAGAAAAATGATACCTGATTTCTGGAAACACAATATGCATCAAATGTTCCTTTCCCCTCCACCCCAAATGCATAGAACGTAGATTTTGAGCTTTCAGTTTTAAAGCATGCCCAGGGGTCCTTGGAAGAACACTAGACATTAGCAGCTCAAGCTGAACTCCTCAGCATCACAAAGTGAGCCATTTGGAGCGATATCTGCACTGCAGGCATTCTGTTGTCTGTAATGACAAATAAAACCCAGTCAGATCTTCCCATACCAGAGCTGATTCATACTGTCATGAACAAGTTTCTGTAAGTTAAAATTCACTGTGCTTATAGAGAAGAGCTTTAAATTTGCAATGACCAAAACATGACTTGTTTAAATATGAAAATAATAGTCATTCATCTAAATAATTTTTCTGGTAAAAAATTTTGAATTTTGGAAAGAGTAACTTATTGTTAGACTCAATTGTATTTAATGCTGTCATGAATTTTCTATACAAAAGGGCTAAAAAGCACATTAATGGTACATATTGTGAAACAAGCTGAAAAAGATTCTAAGATATTATCAGTAAAACCAAAGAGAAGGTAAAGTAAAAGCACTTTACATCACCTTTTCATCATCAAAACACTCGTGATATAAAAAGTACTAGAGTAAAGCAATCCATCTGATCAAAAAATAATTGAAAGTTTATATAACTATGTAGCTAGTAGAAAACAGAAACCTGGAAAAAAGATGCAATAAGGAGACAAAAATGGTTTAGCACAGCTTTGAATTGTATGCTTAGAGGCCTTTGTCGCCCATCCATTTTAGGTGACTTAATGTGTAACATTACGTCCTTTTCTGATCATTCATTATTAGAAAAAGGATGAGAAATCTGAGATGGTTCAAAGCAATATAGAAAAAAATAAATAAAATCAACTGGTAGATAGAAGTGACTGATTTGCAGGGCAAATTTACGTTTCAGATGCTTCATGTCTTTATTGCAATAGAAGTTTTTAAGGTTTTGCATTTGTTTCCTGTATTGACTTCAGTGAGTACATTAATAGACTTTCATAGAAACAACTGTGAATTGCTGGCAGGAAAAGAAAAGAAGAGCGAAATCACAATTGAGGGATACTTGGAGGAAGTGAGACCAACATTAACTATTACTATAGAAAGTGAGATAAAAATAGAACATAAGGAAAGTATTTCCTTGCCCTTTGGCTTTCACGCCAGTGAAAGCATTTTCATTTACACTTTTAAATCTGCACAGAACAAGCCAAAGCATCCAAGTGATGATGAAAGAAAAGGGGGACACAATTTCTATCCCAGTTTCCTGATTCTTCGAAGGTCTGGGACCACTGAAGTCAGTCTTACTCCTTTTCCCAGAAAAATTCTGTGCTCATCTTTAATCCTCATCATGGAAAAGGTTTAAGAAACTGTTTCTTATCTACTTCCCAAAGTCAGAAGTGGAGTGCACCCTCCCTTGCATAAGCAGATTTTCGAAGTCCTCTTGAAATAGAACTGATACCAGGAAGGGGAATCTGAAAAGAGACACCTAATTAGACTGCTCTTAAAAGGTAGTTGACTATTACATTAGCGTTGTCTACTGAACAAGTTATAGTGTATGCTTTGTTGTGTTTGCTGATTGATGGAAATGTAAAAACAAAACACATCTTCATTTTAGTCCTATCCTCATGGATCTGTAGGAGTATATTGTGTATATTGTGCTTAAGGCAAATTGTCAACTGGGAATTAGCTTTCATGGAAGGCAAAATCAAATTCATCAGGAAGCCACTATACGTTAGCGTTCTATAGTGAAGCAATTGTTACCTAGTTTAATAATGAAGAAAAATAATTTTTTTAATATCTTTCCATTTTTAAACTGAGGGTAGAAATCAAAGTGGAGGTAGAAATCGCATAGCTGAACTGAAGTGTTTATGTTCATCTGATTAATTTCTATTACTTCTTGAAGGAAAAGATATCTAAAATCTGACAATTATCCCTGTGTTTTCCACCTTCTCATTGCCTTGACATTTTTTTTTCTCTGTTTCCTTATTCTTTTTAAAGGCAAAGATACTTAGAAGTTCTGTTTTCCTCTTGGATTTCCAAGTGAACATTGTGATTATTTGAATAAGTAAGTAATTTAGATTCTTATTTACATGGTCCCAAGGTTGCATTTTTTTTCTGATATTCATTGAAGATTTACCTTTGTGAACACTTGACATTTCAAGGGTGGCAATGAAATAGTATGTCTTGGAAGAGTTTCATAACATGGTCTTTGGATTTTAACAGTTACTGAGGGTAGGAAAGCCCATAGAGGAAGAAACTATTTAAAATGTCCACCCTTATCCTGAAAACAATACTAATTAACAAAACAAAATGAAATGAAATCAGCATTTCTTACAAAAGGAACAGGCTAAAAGAATACATGAGACCTTGTAATATATGCATGTTTTATTAAAATAATTAATGGCCAGATTCTATCCATTACTTAGACATTTCATTCTGTAATGAGGCTCCAGTAATGACCAGATACCTGTTTTAGGAAGGTTTAGTAGCTGGCACCATACTTCTCTGCAGCTGTCCCTCTTCTGGCCCCTTTCTGTAGTCTTCTGTGATGGAGGAACTTCTTCATTATCAGTATCTGTCTCTTTTGAATGCAACAATTTTGCATGTGTTCCTTTCTAAGGGACACTTTATCACATTGTGGAGCAATGCCTAATCTGCATGGCTAATAATGAAGATGACAGTTTATAATTTTGCACAAAGTGAACTTCTTTAAGTGGTATGTTCATATGTATGTAAAGATTATTTCAATAAGCACCATCATGACTACTGTTCTAGTCACTAACATCTAAGAAAGGTGAGAATCCAAGCACTTATCCCAAACTGAAACCTCTCTTCCCAGCACCACCAGCAGAGAATGTTTTGACAAGTGTAGCTGAAAATCACTGGGGTGTTATCTGTGAAATATTTTAGAAGAGCTTTCTTTGATGGAGGGTAGAAAGAAGAATTATCTTCTTATATCTCCCTTCCTTGCCCCAGCGAAATGAATTTGAAAATCTTAATAGAATATTTCTACAGAAAACATCAACATAGATTTTGGGGGGTTAAGAAAAATATTATTCAGTTACCTCTTTTCCTTTTGTGATGGGCATGAAGTCTGATCAACAACTTTGCAACAACCATAATGGCACAGAGCAATTATTTAATTTCAAATTCTCTGTTAACATTTTATTTTTGTCTGCATTTCTTTCCCAACACACAACTGAGAAAACAATGTTCTCATACAACTTTCAGCCTCTTTCAGTGTATGCCTTTGGATAAGGTTTCACACTGCAATTTTCAACCTTTGTCATTAGAGCTGTGAGACACATGTCATTGAGAAGGGAATTCCAAAACAACTGACTACAGAAGGTTGCACAGTATGAGTTTGGTGATACTACACTTCTTATCTCTCTAGAGGAAGTTTCTGAGTAGAGTGTGGCAAACGTTTAAGAGGGTTGTTAATATCCATGTTAGTGTCTATTGAAATAAATTTTTTTAAAAGTTTGGTGTCTAAATGTGTTTTAATAATACTTATTCTGTTCCTCAAACAAAAGTCCAGCCCTACTCATTATTTAAAACCATGCTTAATTATATACATTAATCCATTTTTATTTGTTTTGTTTGTTTGCTTGTTTGTTTTAATGAAAAACCTGCCTCACTGCTCTCTCTGGAAAAAACAGCAGAAAGCAAAAGAAGACAGCCCTGCCTAGTTTTTCTGGTTAACTTAAAACTGCAAGGAGAAGCTCCATTCACTAGTGCAGAAACTCCCTTACAGAAATGTAAGTTTTCCAGAGCAAATTTTGTGTAAGGTTTTCTGTTCTCTTCTGCTTTTCTTATTTACTTTCTTGTTCCCTAAAGGTGGTAAACTTTATTCTGATCTACCTCCTACCATTGACCTGGTAGCACATTGTCGTATTTTCTTATCTGTTTGATTTTCATCACTTGCTCTTATCTGTTTTACAAAATATGTGCACAATTATCTTACCCTTAAGGTTAACACAGCAGTGGTCTATCCAGTCTTCACAAATATTGTTTATTTTTGATTTCTTGGCTTTGAATGTGAGCCAGACCACTAAGCAGTTAGACCGGTGATCACGACTGTGGATGTTGAAATAACCACAGAAAGGTTTTACCACCATTCTGTGATGATCAGTCTTTCTGCACACTTTATTTCCCATTTCTGTTACGCTCCTTCGAATGACTGGGTCAAGTGCAATGCCGGGAGGGAAGGAGAGACTGCCTTTTCCATTAAAGCACAAACGAGCATGTTGGGGCAGAAAGGTTTGGAGACCTCAGGGTGTGGTGGAAATAGCACAAACCTGGGAGTGTGCAGCTCCTGCAAAGAGATTGAGAGACCACAGGAAAGAGCAAGGATCAAACAGACAGATTTCTGAGGGCATGAAAATAATGTACCAGGGCCCAGAGGTGATAAAGGCAGAGCTTGCTGCAGCTGAGAAAGACCTTGATTTGCTTGCCTAGGAGAAAGACACAATGAGCAGGCAGACAGCTGATTTTAGAAAACGTTTTCATTTCTATTCTGTCTTCTCTACTTGCTTTGAGTTCACTCAAATAATGTTTCTTGCAATTATTGTGATTACTATTAATTGTATCAGTAACAGAAGTTTTGGAAACCTTTTTGTCTCTTGTTGGAGTTCCTTTTCAGGGGTGATGTAGGTAGGTCCACCTCGAGGTTTCACTCAATACAAAGTCCTGCCACAGGAACATATCAGACTATGTATGGATGGTAAAACAAAATAAGTTTCCTACCTAAGCTAAACATTCAGATATGTTTGTTCAAACAGCACTGTTACATTTTTATCTATTTTCTCTTGTGCAGCTCTTGAGCATCCAGATGAATTGTGAGCTAGGTTTCTGATCTCCCTCCTAAAATTTTTGAATACTCCTAAGTAATCAAAAAAACAGAAGGAGGTGTCTTTTTCTGGGGACAAGCAGTGTAGCTACTGTTAGTTTTCCTGCTAAATAATTTCTGACTTGAGTGTGATCACAATGTAGTCTACATCCAGCAGTACATCTTTTAAGACAAAATGGCTGGTGATAATCCATTTATTAGCTATTCCTTTCTCATTTGTATGGCCTGATGACCAATCTGCCTGTGCTTGGCATTTTTCTTAAGTACAGATTAGGTTTTGTTGGTAACAGAACAGTTTCTTTTGCTTATGAAACCATCTTTCCTCTTGTGGGGTCTTTGAACCCTTTAATGACTGTAACAAAGCTATGCATTGGGTCTTCCATCCCATCATATATTATTTGTTATTATTTTGGTTTTCAGGGCATAATTCTGCCTCTGATACTATGAACCTCATGATATTTTTCTGACATGTTGAGAATTATCATCTGTAATACTAAGTGCCTCGAATAAAGGTGATGAAGTTTCTTTATAGTATAAAATGTGACTAAAATCCAAGCTTCTTTTTGTTTGTTTGGTTTTTTTTTTCATATTACTGTCATTCTTGTATAGCCTCCAATTCATGCTAACTCTCTAGCATTAGTATTATATTTGATACCCAATGAAGATGAAATTATTCCCCTCCTTGTTTTCCCTCAATTCCATTGTTATTCAAAAGGAATTTGAAACAATTGGTAATTTTATATTCTTTGCATTTACTGTTTTCTGTACTATGTGTAAATTGACTGTAATCCTTTGAAAAAAGACAGTGTTTAGTTGCTGCTTACCCAAATAGTGAGCTGGGTGAAGCTGTGACATGGTATTGTGTTTGTCAGAGAACCTGGGAAATTTCCCAGATCCGAAGTTTTCTTTGCCTTTGGTATCTTTTTCCTTCAGGAGTCATTTGATTTATTATTTTACATTCTGCTACTGTGTCTCAGTGACTCAGCTTGTACTTCAGATTAGTTTTCTGTGTGTATTTTTTTTTCTGAGGCTATTTCTCCTGTTTTGTTTCTTCTTTATATTTAAGAAGTCAGTTTGTATTTCCTGATTAAAGAAAGTCCTTAATTTCATCCATTTCCTCTTTACCCCAAAGCAAGCTATGACAGATTGTGAAACATTTGTTTCCATCTGCTCTTCAAAGTAGTTTCTTATTCCTGGTTCTATTTGTAGAAAGGTTTCAAAGTTTTATAGGTAAACACTTCACATTTTGAGAGCATTTTTCTTTGTTTTTCGTGATCATACCCTCCATTTTCTCAGATTCTCCATTGTTTCCTTCCACCCTTGCACTTTTAATTTAAACCACATTTCTGCTGCTACATGGTTTTATTCATATTTTTCTCTGTGCTAACTTCCTCTAAGTAGACCAAAATGTTATGAATTTTTATCTCTTTAGAGATTAATTTATCATATTTTCTGTAGTATATGCTGTTTCCTACTCTGATAGCTGGCTGTAGATGGCTCTATATCCATTACAATATTCAAGTGTATTCACTTCTTTCATAGCTAATCAGACTAGATTTTTTTTTTTTTTTTTTTTTTTAATGAAAGCTAATTTTTTGTTAAAAAGCAATACGATTTCTTGTAAGTCAGCCAATGGTATTTCATGTTGTCCCTTCATGGATACTCAGTGTTTTCTGTCAGTGATTTACCTTACTGGATTTTTCATTCTCTCTTTGTTTTAATTTTCAGCACATTTCTTTTTCCTTCCACTTTTCCTGTAGATTGAATAGTATTATTCCTGTCTTGTAGATTGAATAGTATTATTCCTGTCTTGTAGATTAAGGCCTTGAAATTTACACTAACTTTTTTTTCATTTTGGTTCAAGAATACTACATCTGAAGAAAAAGTATGGAGCTCTTTAACCTCTAATTCCATAACAGTTTTACTTTCGCAGGTTGTAAGACGGAGCATACAGCTATCAGTGAAAGCTACCTCTTCAGACTATAGTAAAACAGTGCAATTTTTCAGTATTTTCCCATTCACATGCAAGCATTTTGCTATGTAACTTAACCATTACTGAACTTTGAGCTAAGATCTTCTTGAGCTACTCAAACTAAAATGCATCTTTTCTTGTCCTGATACAATTAATTTAGAATGCATTAACATAAGAGTAGTTACCTTTTTCTGTAATGTATATTATATTGTACTCATTAAAGCTGATTTTCATTTTCTAGTTCATTGTTCCCGATCACTTTACCAGATTAACCTGTTCCAAATTTCCAAGTTTAGAGATCATTGTGAGGATAAACCTGAAATAACTTTGTGGTATCACGCTTCTCTCCTTTTCCACTTAATTAGAATACAAATGAGCAGTGCTGAACTTCAGGTGGGATATTGAGGCATCTTGATTTCACTTTTTTCCCACTGTGAAACTTAACTGTTTGTTCTCTCTCTTCTTGTCAGTGCTGTTATTTGTTGCAACGCTGTCTTTAGCAAGACAACCTTTCCCAAAGACTCCATGAAGGTTCGCACACACTGCATCAGGCAGTTCTCTTTTATCCACTACTTCATCAATACTTTCAAGCAATCTTAGTGCATTTTTGTATCCCTACTTGTACCTCTTCTCATAGACACATGTTCTATATTAAGTCATGCCTCACTTCACTCAGCTACTTCCTAATGTTGGTTTCATGCCATTACCTTCACAAACAGACCGTTTCAACTCTCTTTATGCAGGGCTCCCGTTTTGTTTTCACCTGGCCTTCCCTGACCTGATCTCAGTGAGGTCAAGAGCTGTTCTGAAATCCCATTAATCCCAACCAAGATTGCACCACATCTGGCCATCAGTATTGGGCTAGCTGCTGTCTTCAAATACTGCATGGTCAGCTGTTTCTGTAAAGCACCACAGAAAATCTTGTATATTAAGGAGTCTGGAAAAGCCGAAGAGCATATGGCCTAAGATATAAGCATTTACAAAGGTTCATGAATGTCAAACTTTTTTTCTTTTTTTCACAATTTGACTTATTTTCTGTAATCCTTCCCTCACAAATACAGTGAGATTACATGATTTTTGAAAATACAGCTTGAAATATACTATTACAGTAATCAAGATGCCTTGTCAACTTGCAAAACTGATTAAAACACTTAAACACTTAAACACCAGGCTTAAAACACTTAAAGATAAACTTTAAGAGAATTAACCAAAATTTTCAAGAACATAAATATGAAGCTTGGACACTCAGACTACTACAACTCCATCTTAGTGAGGTCAGAAGGTTGTTAATTTTAAAGACAGCCTAGATTATTTTCCTTTTTTTCCTATACTTTTCATGAGCCCCTCACTGGAACAAAACCAGGAGAGTCACTCAGAAAATTTCTTATTATTTCCAGTGGGAGTTAAATCAATTTGCCTTTCAATATCAGAAATAGAAAGACCGTACTGAATATGTTTCTAAGAATCAAGAAAAAAAAGACATTGTGTTTCAGAATCTTTCACTACTAGGAAAATTGCCTTAAATCTACTAACAACATCAAGTAAAAATTTACTGCAATTCATTTTTTTTGAGACTCTCATCTTACAGCAGTTCGTTTGGATCAGCTCAGTTGTCCATTAGCACCACTAGCTCCCATTTGCTATTATCTGGGAGCAACACTTCAGAAGAGAGCAAAAGAGGACAATGTGTAGTAACTGTTGCCCATTTCAACTTCCAACTTCCAAAAGAAAGCCAAGTTACTGCATTTAATAGCCCTCTGATGAACTTCTTTTCCCATGAAGTTGTCTAATTGCATTTTAACTCACATAGACTTTTGAAATGTAAAGCATCCCATAGCAGTTAGCTTCAGGTTTGTAGGGTAGAGGTAATTTTTTAAGCTGTATCTGTATATACTTGGAAGATATACTTAGAGAAAACAGACAAGATATGTTTCTGAGTAGAGAACATGGAGAAGCTTTTTACCTGCACAGAGAGAAGCAAAGATAACTTTCCTTCAAAAATTAAAAAGAAACTTAAATGTCTCCTTTCAGAAGCCACATATCTGAGAGGAGCAGATTGCCACCAAGTAGACCAGAAAGCTGAGAAGAGTTGCACAAAAACTCACATCTTGATTCCTTTTTTCCCTCCTTTCTGTTTCTTCAACAGAAAAACTGTGATTAAAAAAATATTCTTTTTACACTGTTGCTTAGCATTCATTGCATTCTGGTTGGAACAACTGGGGTTTTTGGTGTCTTTTGGTTCGGGTTTTTTGTTTGGTTGGTTTTGTTTGTTTGTTTGTTTTGTGTCAAGTGTTTTTTGTTTGTTTTGGTTTTTTCCAGATTCACATTAGTGTATCTGGGGAGAAAAAAATCAGCTATTCTTCCTTGGCTTGTTTATAATTAATAAAATGCCATGTTCATAGAACAATTTCCTGAGTAACCTGTTCATAATTTGTTTCTCATCTGGCCTGACACTAGTCTTAGTATGGAAAGAAGTCTTTGGGTCAGTGGGTGTGGCAGGTTTGAGGAACCGTTTGTGCAGATCCTAAAAAATCCCCTTTCCTAAAGCCTTTTCCATAATCAGTAAAGTTATAGTTTGCTGAAATACTTATCTAGCTTTTGTGCTGTAACAGTTATATTTCACAAAGGCTTGTTCTTAATCAGAAGTATCAATTAATTCTTTTCTCTATCTCTCACCAACCTTTGACTTGTATGTCTTGCGGCATTGCAGGGAATTTCTGGTTTGGCAGTATTTTTGTCTTGTAAAACTTCCAATATAATTTGATTGGACTTGATTTTAAGCAGAAAACATGCTGAAAATTTGAAAAGAGAATGCTCTGAAGGAAAGTATACATCAGCCTGGGAAAAAAGTCAGCCTGGTTTTCTCAGCCAGGTGTAATTTTCCTTGTTCAGTTTGTCAGGCCTTTTCTGTGTCACTGGGTGACAGACACTTACTCCCATCTTGGCTATATGAATAAGCACTCTGGCACCTAAGCTATGCTTCTCAATGCTGAAATTCTGAAGCTGCTGCCAAGAGATAGCACTGGAACTAGTGTGGCCATACCAGCAAGGCAGGGCAGCAGATCTGCTCTGAGTCTTGCACGACATTAGTGTTGCCATCCTGACTCCACAACATGAGCCTACCAAGCTGGTGTGTTGCTTGACTTCTCCTCCTTTGCCTGTGTTAACAAAGAATCCTTCATCATATTCTCAAGTTTCTCAATTGCTTCATGTTCAGTCTGACAGTTATGGGGAATTGTGGCTGCTTTCTAGTTTCTGATTTACTCTTTTTTTTTTTTTAATTATTTGTGCTTTTAAATACTTGTGTCTATATTTAAGTCCTCACCATCCTAGATTTCTTGCTAAAAGTAACGTGCTCTGTTTACTGGTCTTCTAAGTACATAGTTACATGTATGTCTCATGAAAATATCTGCAGGTGTTAGAAATAACTTCTTCATTGCAGGGGGTTGGAATAAATGACCTTTAAGGGTGTCCCTTCCAACCCACTCTATCATTCTGTGATTAAATCTCATAATCTGGTGGGTTGATGTTTACTATGAGGGGTTGTACTAATCAACTGGTATTGTAGGAGTTACATCTGCATCACAGGAATAATTTTGACAGGTGCAATCTCCATCACAGAAATAATTTGAACAGGTGCAATGCACCAATTAAAACATAAACTAACACAAAATGCCTAGATTCACTCCAGCAGTTTTTTGTTTGTTTTTTTTTTTTTTCAGAATCCTAAAGTCAATTTGCAATTAATTTAATACTAAAGCAGAAATGACAGATGATCTAATTGTTAATGTGGTACAAGTTTAGAAAGACATTAGAGTAGCATTCTGGAGAACTGTTGCACATAATTGCTCAGGTGTTCAGAACACATTCCATTCCCCCTGCTGTGCAAGGACTTCTGTTCCTAGATTTTCTTTCAATGGTTCCCCCAGAAGTGGGATTAAAAGTAGAAACTTAATGATAATGAATTGAATTGTTCACATCTAAAGGGGGCTGATTGGCAGGATGCCGAAGACAAAGAGATCCCTGACGATGGTTGAAAAAACAAAAGTAATTGGATTACACAAAGAAAATAAGATAAACATTCATTAAAATTACCGTAACAGACTGTGATTAATGAGCATACACAAGTGCAAGCAGTGCACATTCTTTAGGCCCTGCAAGGCCTACATCCAGTGGTATAATTAATAATTTTTAATTGTTTAGTAAGTAATTGTTATGCGCTTCCCAGTTCAAAAGACATGCACTTGTTTTCCCTAACCTGATTTTATCTGTGACTACTATGGAGTCATCAAAGGTATTGTAATTGGTAATGAAATTCGGCCTGCCCTTTTTTTGACTGTGAAATTCAAGTTTATGTTGTTCTACTTGGAAAAGTCTTCACAGAACTTGAAGAATCCACCACAGAGGAAAGTTCCATGTATCTGTTCTTACCTTAATATAGTGAAAAAAAAAATCATGTTTGGACACTAGAACATTTAAAGCTGGTGGAAACAGCTGTTTTTGTACATTGGGTGAAACTTGAGTTCTGTGGGTTACATAAGTTTGTTCAACCAGAGTCTGGTAAATGAGTCAAAATACTCTGATGAACTAGTGATAAAATCAACCAAAATGTAGTTTTGAGTTTTGCTTAGGGACTGAGATGACCTGTTGTAGGTTTTTTTAAGTTCTCAAAATGCTTTGATTGCTATGACAGCTGTAGATCCAGGCCTAAGTTATAAACTGCACACGAGAATCAATCTGAAAACTCCCTATCTGTCCTTTGGTTCCAAAATCCTTAACAATGTGGTTCAAGAGTTCCTGAGAGCAAGAGAGCAGGTGGTGTTTAAATATATACAACATTCAGAAAAAGTGATCCTTTTAAGGTTCTTAAGTTCTGTGTCCTTCATAGATCTTCTGCCTGGATGACAGCTTAGCAGTCACAAGATGCCATACTACTGTGCTTGGATGCAAAAGAGCCCTGCAGGCTTTTGGAACTATTTCTGATTACACGGTTGGTGCTCGTGGGGAAGAGCAGTGAGTTTGGGGAGAATAACAAAAAGCAATGCTTGCAATTCTGAAGTCCTATGGGAGAAGATCTGGAGAGGAGTAAATCTAACTCCTGGAGTCCTTGGGAAACCTGCCAAATGTATTAGTTCACGCTGTTTACCAATGCACTCCTCGCTGTCCACAGTGAACTCTCTCAGCAACCGCAGCAGAAGATCGTCAGGTCTTCGCGTTGCTGGGAGCACTAGTTGTGCTAGAGACTACATTTCAGTATATACATTACAGCAGTGGGAAATTTGTAAGCCCTCTTCCTAAATATTGTATCCCTGGCTGGCCAAAATCAATGATGAGCATCAATGTCAGCACTGTCACCACTCAATGTCATCAATTTTATTGTTCCTTAAGATTGTGTTTCTGAGGGTTTTCATCCTTATTGTCAATGCAGAACTACTGTACTGACATTATTACCCAGCATAGTTGCCCTGTGGGGATTTTGAAAACTTGTGTGAAAAAGTTTACATTTTCTGTAATGTTCCCTTCAGAACCCAATCATATTGGCAGAAAGCAACAGGTGATTCATAGGTTGGTGATGGATGTTGAGCAGGGTAGGTGATAAAGGATGGCACATCTGCCTATTTTCTGCTGAAATGCCTTCTTTTCCTGACTGATATGTCCAGTTTGAGTATTTGGGGCCACGGACACATTCTTGCCAAAAGCTACTATGACTCTTTACTATAAAACAGTGCTTCTGATATCCAAATTCTGTGACCCAAGAAGAAAATCTCTGACACTTTTTCTTTTTAGTAAGTCTTTGCCTCAAAAGATGGTTGTCTGTGGTATCAGTGGCACTTGCTCAGAGCTGTATGTGTTCCGTGCTCCCAGAGCAAGTTGTAAACTTCAGTGCTCATAGTGATACAAAATTACTACAATACTACAATTACTACTAAGGCAGGCAAAATAAATCTGGATTTTTGTTTGTTTGTTTGTTTGTTTTTTTGTTTGTTTTTTTCTGAACCTGGCAAACTATGGAAACTCATCCAAAACTTAGTCACTGGAAAATGCTGTCCTCTCACCTCTGCAGATGCTTTGAACCATTTTTGAAAAAACTGGCTTTTCTGCATAGATTGTGAAATGAAGATACTGATGTCCTTCCATCTTCTCTCTTCTGTAACTCAAATTGGCAAGTATCAAGCAAAGATATTTCAGACCCCCTTATGTCAGGAGGAATGAGAGTAGTTCCATGAAGCTGGGAGAAGAAACATGCATTCTGAAGGGAAAAAGATTTATCTCAAGGAAATTAACTTGAAGAATCAACTCAGGTTTTAGAATGAAAAACACATGCATGGAGATTGCAGTTGAGTTTTAGTAGAATTTTTCTTAATTTCTTGAATTTGGAAAGGTGCACATAGATTTCTTTGACGTCTTCTTTGCACCTTTCTTTATATGCTAGAACATGATCCAGGTTTCTCTATAGTCCAGACACATACGACATTAGTGATGGGGCTAGAAAGTCTTTTTTCAAGTGCAATAAACATCCACTACTGTCTGCCAGAACGCGAGGCATGAAGAGTGGACCCAGCTCTGTGGAAACACAAATGTTATTGTTGGGAGTTCTGTTGTTTGATCTCATGTTCCTTAGCTATAGCACAGGTGTTGATTCTTAATATCTTCTGTGGTTCCATGTCAATGTTTATCTTTCAAATCACAGTACACTTTACGTGCTGATGGACATAAGGGTCCTATTGTAGCCACAGTAAATTCCACAGGGATACTAGGAACAAGCATCTGACATTATCACACGAATGGTTTCCCCAATGGGATTCTTTTTAATTAGTTAAGTGGATCAAAGTCTTTTTGAAAAATTCTTAAAATATAGATGACATTTGACCATCATCGGTAAAGGTATCATAATCCTAGTCCTGCTATTTTAGGAAGAAATGTTGTGGGTTTTTTTTTAAAAAAAAAAGAAATTGTGTCAAGCCACACATACAAAGTTTATTCCTTCACAGAGGCTTGGAATGAATTAAACTAGAAAGGTGAAGGATGGACCCATCAGAAGACTTTTGAGTAAAAGCTATATTTCTTGTACAGCGGACTGAGGAAATGACCAGGTTCACAGATCCAAACCAGTTTCTATCATAGTTTTATAAAAATTCTCTGTGTTTACTAACACTCTCTCCATGCCTTATGTGCCTTGTCAGTGTGTGGGCTGTGGTTTGAAACCTTGTGATGAGTTAAGCTTTAATGACTAAATGGAACAAGTGATCTTAGGGGGTTTTGAGGCAATACTACCAGGGAGCCCTTATAGTTTCACACAAATAAATCAAACTCCCAGCTCAGGTTAACATCACATGGGATATAATGTCACTCTGCACATATGCAATAAACTCAATGCATTGTGTAGTGGGCATGGGGATGATTTATGTAAGAATTTACCTGAGTGTTTTCCCAGATGCCCGAAGATTTCAGCTTTTGGAAAAGCAGCTGTTTGCCATGAAAACCATGTTACTGACTGATTGATGGGCTCTTGGGGCCATTGAAACTGAGGACTTGAGCCCTGAGCTATATCCCTGTCCTAAAATAGTTTTAGCGTAAATAAGCTGCAATCAGATCCTATGCAAAATGAGCACAATATGCCTTCTCCACATCTAATGTAACTATGGGATCCTTCTCATCTCCCTGAGGGAAATGGGCCATAGAAGGACACTCCTGAGGTATTTTACACTGGCAAGATCCCTGGATTTCCTTGTGGGGTAAATCCCCAGCTAGTGGACCTTGTCTCATTAACTCTCAACAGTTAGAATGGGATCTGCACAGTCACACGGGGGTGCAACGTACTGCTGTTATTAGATGAGATGTTGATTTACCAAATGGGTTTTCTAGCATCAAAAGGAATAGTAAACCCCTCTCATGCTTCTAAAACTAAGGAGAAAATGATGACCATGAAACTGGAGAATGAAAACTACGGGGGGTTACTCTTCAGCTTAAACAGGACAACAGTTGTAGTCACACCTTGGCCTTTTCGATAACTGACTTTCCTGACATCAGTTTTGATACTGCTGAGTGCAATGGAAAGTTCTTTTTTTTTTTCTTTTTTTAAAAAAACTTACTGTTTTGTGTTTTTTTTTTTTACTTGAATTATGCATCTTATTTAAAGTTCCTAGCTCAAATACCTATCAGTTACAAACTGAAATCAGTCCATTAAAGTTCATATGTCAATACTGATTTACACACAGAAAGGCTAGGACTAGAGGCTTGATTTTCCAGTGATTTTCAATTTGTCTTCTTGTGTATTTGTTTGAAAACTAAGTTTAAATTACTTCTCGCTATAAGGATAAGTGAGCTCAATTCCGATATTCAGGCATTTTGTATCTATTTTGTATGCAGTGAAATGCAATGTAACGGAGAGGTACAAAGCTGGGAAAATAGAAGACTCTCTTTCCTGGAACTCCTACAGTAACTGGACTTTTTTATGATTCTCTATTTGCTTCTTGCAGGCACACCAGCATACTCTTCTCTCATACTGATCAGAGAGTGTAAAAATGCTTTTTTAATAGGTACTTAGGTAAATGAGTGTATTTAACACTACTTTTTGTGTGTAAAACAAAAGTAAAAATTTCCTTTTTCTAATCTTTCAGGCTTCATCTCAAAAAGATGAGCCACTCCCTCTGCTGGGGATATTTCTGCAAACTGCTCCATAAATGAAAAGGATGTTAATTTTTTTCAGGGAAATACTACAAATACTTCTAAGGTCACATAAAACCTTAGCAGTGTTATCACATACAAACATTTCTCAAGAGTGTTTAAGTATATTTATGCTGGTTTATACTCTCAAAATACCTACTTCATTAAAAAAAAAAAAGAAAGAAAAAAGAAAAAGAAGAAGAATCAGAAAAAATAAAATGTAAAGCTTTCTTAGCTGACCAGTTTTAGGTATTTTTCTTTTCACATATTTGTAACTTTATTTGCAGTTTGCCAAAGAGAACTGGCTGATCATCCATCAGAGGGAGATTTTCATTTTATTAGAGCTATAGATTAAGTTTAACCTGGACAAGAGCAGCAGGTTTTTTACCTTCTGTTAGCACTCCAAAACCATCTGGAGGGCAATGATTGTCATGAAAAGAAGTTTAGGTCATTCCTGGCTTTTGTTCAGTTACTGGCCTTTTGGATGAAGCTCCAGTGGATTCCAGAGAATGTCTCTGATGGGATGCCAGGAAGTGTTCCGATATATATTTATGCATATATCATTTTCTCAGTCAAGCTGAAAATGTGTGAAAACACTTGTATTTTTTTAAAAATAAGTGTTTTTTAAAAGATACAGAAAAAAGGGGTACAAGATCAGGTTATCTGTCCACTACATTTCTGTTCTTGTCTATCTACTATGGCAATAATTCATTTGCCTGTATCAAGCACGTCTGAAAGGAGGGTACATGTTTCAGAGACAAGGAAGTTTCGATAAGCTCTCTGAAACGAGTTATTCAGGTGGAGGAAAGAGACTCCAAATTAAGGCTGCTGGAGACAAGGGAGCAGATCTTGCCCGTTATACATTTTGGTTGGTAGCCAGGGTTCCTATCATGCTGCATGTATGGAAGATCAAAGTGCACGTATATGACTGAAGACTGGCCACAGCTGCCGTCTTTCTAGGCAAGAGTGCCAAAAGAAATGAAGGTAAACTGACACTAGATGGTACAGGAAACAAAGTACACAATTCTATTGGGAATCACGCCAGTTAAGCTCTGGTTTTCATGGAACACCTTCCTTTATTTTTTAACTTACATCATTGGCAAAATAAATGAAAAAAAAAAGTGGAAAGAATTTGTTCTGAAAAGGTAAAATGGAAGTTGCATCATCCCCATAATTTTCCCCCAGTTTGTCTGCAGAATTTTAACTTGATTTAGAACAGTTTGGGTTCAAACACACTCCTAAGTCAATTTTTTTCATTGAATTTTGAAGAATGAAATGCTCAGCCCAGTATTAGTGTCTTTGTGGTGTTTTTGTTGTTTTAGTGACAAGAAGACAGTATAAAACCACTAAATGAATGCTGAATTCTAACAGCCTTATATTGAAAAGTACTAATTTCATTGAGACTACTTGAATAGAGTGTAGACTTTAAATACACCTGAATAGGGCAAAAACTGCAATGGTAATTCTACTGAGAATAGACTACATGACTGGCACTTACGTGCTTTGAAATTTCTACCAACTTATTTTCCTTCTAACATCCATTGGTAATCAGAAGGAATCCTAATGGTCATGGTTGTCAGTGGTGAAGATGGTCATATATCATGATTCACTCAATATTTCTTAGCTATGACTGACTTTGATTTTTTCCTGTGCTCAGGGTCTCTTTCTACCATTCTTTTGTGCAATGTACACAAGTAACAAAAGATGGAACATTTGAGAACCAAGAAACAGGTTAGTTTCTTGAAAGCTGGAGGATCCAGCACAACTAAGAATTATGTAAGTGTTTTGTAGGAAAAAGGGAAAAGAGATGAGAAAAGTGATTATATACTAGTTAGAAAAAGGTGTACATACTGACATCCAACTTTTTAAAAGTAAGAAAAAAAAAAAAACCAACCTGCAAAACTAGAGGTCACTATTAATAAAGCAATTTCAGGGTGAAATTGTAGAACTATGTAATTGTAAAAATATTTAACAAATAAACTATGAGATTTTAGGAAAATTCTTGCAGACAGAATCTTTGAGAAAACTGTAGAAGACCCGAGGAACTCCACAGAAGCCAAGGAATTAACTTCAGCTTTACATAAGACCTTGTATATTTAAGACTTCATTAAAATTCAAATTACTAAAGGGGAAAAAATCAAGCAAAACTATATACTTACTTTTGAGACTGTTATACTCAGCCTCTCTAAAGTACCTAATTAGTATGTTTCAGTGCATTAAAAAATCTTTCTGTTTAGACTAACCCCTTTTAATATGACAGAAGCAGTAGCTGAGCTTAGGGATGTTGTGCAGTATACACAGAACATAGGGAAATGGCACTGAGTTATGAAGTCAAACCTCTTGTTGACATTAGTACCACATATTTGTTCAGTTTAATGCAAATATCAAAAAAAGCTTTTAAGTTGTTACTGTTAAGTTCTATGCTAGGAATGCGTATACCTCTAATCCAAGCCCCTTTACTAGTGTTGTGGTGTATAACATGACTCTTTTCAAATATTTCTCGGTGGAATATGGCTGTGTTACCATTCCCACACCCCAGATAAAACTAGAGGTTGATAGAAGCAAGAAAAAGTATGAACTCAGCAAAGCCATTAGGTCCATACCCGAAGTTGGATAAATACTAAATCGAGCACTAAAAACTACAAATGTGTTTTCACAGTATTTTACGTTGAGGGAAGGAAGAATCACTATTAATTTATCCATGGTAAAAGGAACATGCTGGTAGCTATACGATGGGCTAAGTTAACGGTTTAATAAATTCAGAAAGCGGATAGGTGGTGAAGGTAGGGCAATGTGTTCTGCCTGCTGAACATACAGCTGCTACTTTAGCAAATGCAGCGGTCATTCTTGCTTCTCTCCTGTGGCTCTTCCAGGTGTTTCAGTGAACACAACATCTGGAGGATAGCGCACAGTTATACTCAGGTCATCTATTGTTCTGTGGATTGCAAATGAAGTCCAGTCAGTTTAACTGTGTGTTTGCTGGAAAAGCAACATTAAAAATTATAAAGCCAGAAGTAGTCAATAGTTTCTCCAGCTAAAACAAACTGAGATTAAATTTAAAAATTGAATAGCATACTTCACCTTATAACCTATGCATCTTCTGTGTGACCACAACCACTGCTACTGTCTTTGAGCCTGGAACATTATGTGATAGCACAAAATGGCCATTCTGCAGAGAACCTGAGCCCAGAGCCTATGCCAGCTCACAACGGGTCACAACTTTGCCTCCATTATTTTCCATTTGCCTGTCTTCTCATAGCAGCTTTATCAAATGTATAAGCTGAAGTATGGCTGCCTGATACTGTGGTTGTTCTAGTCGTGCAAAATGAGGCAAAAATAGTCTAGAAATATGTGGAGTTTGTTCATATATTGTAGGAGTATCCTGGAAGTGTGTGTGCATGTATGTAGCTACTTTTGACTGAAAGGATTAGTGTCCTAAAGGAAATGTGTTTTCTGTTTAATGTTCTGTGACTTACATTTCTGTAGTAAAAGAGATGCAATTTCCATTTAATAGATTTGGATATTAAAACATGTTCATATGATACAATCTTATTTGATCCTTGCAGATCACTGTTCACAAGAGTCTTCAATAAAAAAAACCTCAGATTTCTTATGTACAACTCTTCAAAATGAAAGACTCAGAAACAGAATTTTCAGTCCCCTTGCATGTTAAACATTGTGCACCTGGAAATTCCAACCAGGAATGTTAGCAGATATATTCCATTTACATTTAACTGGTAAATCTTTGCACTGAAATCTTTTCACCTTGGCCAGATATAAACAATTTTCAATAAACTGTGAGAAGACGCATCTGTAATGTTGGAATGCTTAAGCATTATGTACTTATACTGATGTCTCAAAGTAACAGTATCTATGAACATAGCATATGTGTCTGTATATGTGTGTGAGTGCATGTATATTACATTCTGACCCCTAGAAAAGTTTTAGCCTGGTTGCTCAAAGTTTTAAGAATTATTTTCAGTCTGAAAAAATTTGGAAACTACAGCCGAAGTTACAAATAAAGGAAAATAAATTTCAAAGTGAGAATATTTAGTTGTCTTTTATCAGAACTACACTTATATATAAAACCTCAGTTGTTCACATTCTTTTAGCAAATAGAAAAGATTCACCATTGCTGACAGCCCTCAGGTTGTGTAGCATAGAAAAAATGGAAAACCTTCTTTGCACATGTAGACCATTCTACCCTAAAGGATAGGTTTTCTGGAAACTGAATTAGTATCCTCTTGTGCAGTTTTCCTTCTCTAGCCCAGCTTTGCAAGCTTCCCACACACCTTTCAGATTATTTTCGTCATGAAATTACATGCAAATAAAGGGAGTTCAGTTTGGAACAGTTTTAAAGGTCTCATAGTTAAGAGTCTAAATCTTACACGAATGTGACTTTATGTACTTATGCATTTCTTTCAGACCTGGCCTTGGATATTTAACATTCACTATGGCTTGCACTTTAATAACAACTTCTTTTGAGGGAGTGTGTCCTAAAGTGACAGAGCAGGTCAGACACAGAGCTAGAGAGATAACTCTGATGTTCCACCTTATATTGTAGAGTCATAGTCACTTCCAATGTACTATTCTTTCAGCCACTCAATGTAGATAAAACCTCCATGCTTTCTTTTGCTCAGAGAATGAATTATCATGTTTTTGTTGTTAAACTGATGACATATATGATCTACACAATGTATTCCTTCTATAACTGTCAGTAATATTTTTTAAGTCTGTTGCAAAAGCAGGTGCATGGGGGTTTTTTTCTTTTCATTTTGAAATGTAATAAAGTCAGTTTTTGGCCTCAAGCAATACTAGGATTTAAAATAGGAACTACTTTGAAGCAACATGAAGTTGCACCCAGCCTCCAGGTTATTAAATGTGTTTTCTCTCTCTGGCTTCCTAAATGCACCTCATTGTTGAATGGAATTCTAACTGTAAGATTTAGTTGTAGGCATTTCAGCTGGCCTTCCTTTAAAAATAGATAATGATTCACCCACAACTTCAAAACACACTAAGCGGATTTGGGGACAGGGAACAAAGAAAAACATTTTTTTATTTCTAGATCACAAGGAGGAATAAACAAATTAACAGTATTTCAAGAGAAGCAATAATGTGCCTGATGGGTGGGTCATCTCAGAGATCTGGGCAGGTAGAACCAGGCTTGAGCCTTCATGGGCTTTATTTGAAGCACAGCTTGGTTTGTGCAATTCAGCATCAATAATAGCCTGTTCTTTTAAAATATGTTGGTAAATAAACATTCCATTCCAGCAAGCTTGCCTTTCCAGTTGAGGTAGGATATTCTCATAACCAGGATCAATTGATAAACTTCAGCACTTTCAAAACTGAGCGTCTGGATACGAAAGCAAAATGGAAACAGAAGTATTACACAGAACTTGCAATGTTACTGTTCAGTTTGCATGAATTTAAATCATATTTCCCAGGAGATTTGTAGTGTACCTAGAAAGCTCTGAACTCTGTGATTACATTAAATAAAATCTTTTGCAAAAGCAGTCATATACTATGGAGGTACTAGCTGTAAATTCACAACAAAGCCAACTAGCCAACTTCTATATTTCAAATAAATACCATAGATACTGCTATAACAGTATCCTCTAGCAAAAAAAAAAAAAAGAGCCAAAGTGTATAAATCAATTAAGAATATTACTATTTTACTTTGATGAGGGGTAGAGACAGCTCAGCTAGGACAGTTAAAGGCACACTGAGGGGACAAGGAGGAGGAAGATGCATAGCCATTCTTTATATTCATTCCACAGACAGGAGGTTTCAATTTCCAGAGCTGTCAGTTTACCCTTTTTTTTTTTTTTTTTTACTTCTTCTGTATGCAATTAAAAAGACTTTAAAAGGTACATTTCATTGTTTCAATATTTTCTTTTTAAGAAATGTTTCAGCTTTTTTTCTTCTTGTAGACTTGCTCCAGAATGCTAATATCTTCTCCCTCAGCTACACTCCAAACCCAAGCAAAATCATGTTAGAGCAAGTAATGCTTTCTGAATGAAAGTTTTATTTTCTCACACAGCCAAAATGAGTTATATTGCACCTGCATGAATGATGTTTCCCTTATTTTATAAAACTGGAAGACAGCCAAGTTGTACAACATTTCTGTAGGTGCAGAGTTTTTTCACACGCTTCTTCCCAGCACCATCTGCTTCAATGCTTTGGGTGTTCCCCTCAGGTAGGTCAAAATTTAAAACATGTTAGTACTCAGATTGACCACACCCAGAGATAATACACCTTTTTTTTTTTTTTTTTACAATGGTTGCTTTAGCCAGATATGACAAAGTGATCTATGTTAGTTATTTCTTGAACTTTGCACAACTCTGTTAGTGGATGTTAGTGGATGTCAGGGGTAGCTGATCCACAGCAAAACATTAGGCACTAAAAAAAAAGAAAAAAAGAAAAAAAAAAGAATTGGACTAAGGAAATGGAAAGCTGAATGAGCTCAGTATTCCAACTAGATTATTATCTTTTTATTTTTAGCCCTGGATGGTAAGAGACATTGAACTGGAATGCATAATAAATGGTGTAGAGAACTGTAATTTTACTATCATGTCATGCTGAAGTTCACAGGTAGAGTGGGATGTGGGAATCTAGTTTGCAATGACCATGCTCTACCTCCTCCAACAATGAACTTCATTTCCCGCTGGTCTCAACACATCACATTTTGCAGCAGCTTTCTCACACAAAAATGAACTAAATCCAGCTCCACAGTGGGAGGGTCTGTCTATCTGGGGTGTAAAACAATTCAATTCTAGTAAATTTTCTGTCTGTTTTTCTGCTTAAAACAGCTTTTGTTTGGTTAATTGGTGCCGTAGGCAGATAACCAATTTTCTCCTGTGGAGGGATTAGCAGAATTCCATTGTTGAGATATTCTAATTGTTAATTTGCATGCTTGAGAAAGATTATAGTGTTGATTGTGAAACCTACCAGGGTTGAGTTTTTGTGTGTGTGAACATTGTAGAGAAAATAGTTTTTTGTGCTCAATTAATATCTACACAGTATCAAACATTGGACGACTTCAAACATAATTATGAAGCATATTTAAAAAACCTAGAAGCATATTTAAAGTCCCTAATTCTCCTCTTTGGGAAAATTTATGGCTAGCTCTGTCTCCAGAGGAAGTTAGATAAACCCTAAGGCTGAAAATTCCTCTAAAAGCTGTTAAGCTCACAAAGGATTGCAGGAGCCCAGCAAACCTGCCACTGTTCTCAGCTCATGTATTCGAGGAGTTCCTTTTCTTTATCTTTACCTTTCTTTTCACAGTGAATTATTAACTTGAGCTGTATAACTGCAGGTAAAGTCCTACAGAAAATGGGGCATCTTGAAGTTTTTATATGAATTAACAGGTTGTGATAAACTGTAGACAGGGGTGGAACATCATTTTCCTATATTCCTGACAGCTCATGAGAAAATTACTGTCTTATCAGGTCTGGGAATTTTATCCCATTGTGCTAACTTGGGCTAAAACTTCTTTGAGCATTAGGCACTGTTTTTGGAAAATGCAAGAGAACTTTCAGTTTCTTCTTCAGGAGAACATTGACACATTTATAGATGGTATCAGTCACTGTTAATTTTAATCCCTTCATTATTCCACTGCTTGTGCTCTGTTAGTATAGGAATAGTGACAGGAGGAGATCTGGTATTTTGAATTTCTTATGCAAAATGTCCTGCTCCCCTGTGGTCTGTTGGAGCCTTTACAGCTGTGATGCGTGATTGCAAATTTACTGCAAAATGTCCTCACATTAGAAGGTTTCTTCCTAGAGTAGCGGAACTCCTTACACCAGAAAATGGAAATTAAAGACCATCTCCAACTTATGGATAAGTAAAGCTTTTTGAGTGTTACAGGCAAGTCCTGTAGATGGTGGGAGAGTACAAGGACAAGGCAGACTAAAACAGTGGAGGGAAGATGGATCAAGTGCATGGAACAATAGCTACTGTGAAAAACCATTCACCGGAAGTCAGAAACTAAGAAATGTCTGAGTGGTGGCGGAACAGAAGGCAGTCGCTGCCTTCTTCCGAGCCCCTGAAATAAGAAATTTAAAAATGGAATCTAGGAGAGTTGTTTTTTTTGTTTGTTGTTTTGTTTTGCTTGTTTGCTTGTTTTAGTTACTTGTTTGGTTTTGGGTTTTTTTGGTTGTGTTTGGGTTTGTTGGGGGGGGGGGGTTATTTTTGTTTGTTTGTTTTTTAATCTTGGTTTAAGATCCTAAGATTCCTCATATAAAGTAAACTTCAAATAATTATATACTGGTAAGCTCTACACAACAAAAGGTTTGTTGTTGGTTGTTTTTTTGTTTTGTTGGGGTTTTTTGTGTTTTTTTGTTGTTTGTTTGTTTGTTTGTTTGTTTTTTAGATGATTGAGAGGAAGGGAAAAATGAGAGGATTAAAGCAAACCAAATGCAATAAAAAGTTTAATGCAAACATAGACAGATGAACATTTTATTTTCTGTCTTAAGTACATTTCATAACACGAGACAAATATCTCTGTGAGCACTATAAATTTTACTGATGATTGCATTAGGACTTCTGGAGGAGCCTTTTTTCTTTTTTTAATGTGTACTGGCTTAGTTCCTTGCCATCACAAACAACTGATTCTTCTTAATGACTCCAGCTGGACCAAATTCCAATAGGACAGTTAGATGACATGTCACTAAAAAGCTAATATTATGTTCATCTGTAATTAGCATGTTAAATAATGTCTGCATGTTGCACAAAAGATTTTTTTTGTCAACAGTAAGCAGTATAGGAATATTACATAGGAAAAGTGCCTTGGAGGTAGGTGTTCATGATGCCTGACACAACTGGTGGATGACATAGAGGTTTTGTGTGCACAAAGAATTTGTAGATGGACAGTTACACAATTACTGAAGCCTCTTTTCTAGACTGTTAGGCAACATCATGTTAGATTAAGAACAGACATTGTTTAGATTCAAGAGGCAAAAGTCAATAGTATTCTTCATGAATGATCAGTTGCTGTGTTATAGTTTGTGTTATTTTAGCACCCCAACATTTTGTACTGACATTGAGATTGTTCACTGATCACCATTTATGAGATCACTTCCATAAACTAGGAATTTTTCCTAAAGATAGAACAAATATAGACCTCAATGTAGATCCTTCTCCCATTAGGTGAAGTGGTATAAAAACAGACCATTTAGATAATCCAAATCTGAAATGGTAGAGAATAGCACAGGGCAAATAAAACCCAAAAAACTTGACCTTAAATGACTGCCTTAGCCATTGGGACATGGCTGAACTGCTGTGGTCCTGATTAAAATGGAAAAGACTCAGTAGCCATGAAGCTGAGGAATCTTATGTGTGAGAATTGGCCATTGCAGCCAGTGGTGCAAAAGATGAATCCACTCTGGGAAAAGACTCTGGGAAAAAACTGCTGTTTCCTCTTTGCTCATATTAATTCAAGCCCTTTGCAAAATGCTTCCAGACTAGACAGGCTCTTTAGTTTTTTTCCTGATCAATGAATGTCATTCAACCATTACTATTATTAGATTGCTCACACTTAACACCACTAGAATAACCTTGAGCTGATGGTTTATATGTTTTATATATTTTTAATTTTGACTACATAGCTGCATAATCACTTACCAATCCTCAGTGCCAATGGAACAATCACTGTGAAACTGTGAACAAGGTTTAAGACACAGAAGACACAGACAAAAGAGATATTTACAGACTGAATTAGGTGGGTTTTTTTATTTGGTTTGGTTTGGGGTTTGTTGGTTTGGTTTGGTTTGGTTTGGTTTTTTGGTGGGGGGTTGTTTGGTTGGGTTTTGTTGGGTTTTTTGTTGTTGTTGTTTTGGGGGTTTTTTTGTTTGTTTTTCAAGTTGGATATGTAGCATGTCTGAGATTCTTATGTTTAATATCCTTTATGACCTTCTGAGAAAGAAAATGTAAAAACTCATCTGGTCTTGGAATATTTAAAGTCTTGACTCTATGTTTCTGTTCTAGATCCTGTATCTTAGGCAATGGCATCCCAGCAGCCTCCAGGGCTGGGATCCAAAATTAGATGGTAACCTAAACAAAATTTTTTTCACAGTCCTTTTGAAATACTATGATTTTCATCAAAGAACATTGTCTTGCCATTTCCAGGTCTGCATGCTTTCATATAAGAAAGGCTGGATAGAAACTTTAGATTCCTGGACAGTTATGTTCTTGGAGGCTTGAGCACCTTCTTCTGTACCATGGCTCTGATCTCAGTCCAACAAGGACAAAAATTAAGGCCTGACATTATTAATTGACAAGGTATTTTATCTAAGAAAATGCAAAACTGTACATTTTGAGTAGTATGTATGGAAGAAAGCTGTCATTTTGAAATTCAGCTTTGATTGTTCACTGACCATGATTAGTCAGGCACAAGTAATTTTAATAGACTGTCTGTAGATCAGAAATAGCACTGGGCCTCAAGTCAAATTAGAGTAGTCCCAGACTGCACTGTATGCAGTTTACTAGGTCACAGTAAAAAACTTCATTAGTAGTAAAACATGTCAAATTAGTCACTTAAGAATGTAAACAAATCCAGAAACAAGAATGAGCAGGCCTCCAGCCATCTGCTTTGTGTGTTAGTCCCACTTTTTCACTGTAGGCACTGATTTTTGTTTGCTCGGCCAGATGATAGTTGTCTTAGATTCAGCTCAGTGTCCCGAAGTAGCAGAGAGCTGGAGATGTCAACAGATTGCGATGCCTTCCGGTAGGGGCTCAAGGCTCTGGGCTCAGCAGGGAGGAGCAACATCAACAGCTGGCACATCCCAGGACCTCTTTCCCATCTTCTCCTCTCATTTTTTGCTACAGATGTGAGAAGCAAATGATCTTGTCATTATTTACAAAGGCATCCTGATGTAGCCTTATACTCCTTTTTTGACTCAAGCCAGCGACAAACCTACCTCCTCCATCCTCTCTCCTCTCTATTTCCCTCCCTCTCACCTCTCTCCTTACGTTGTTCTCTGCTATTCTGACATTCTGAATTTTAATTTGGAGTAGTCTTTTCATTGGAAATTATAATTTCTATCTAGTATTTTTTTTTTTTTTGCAGCCTGTTCTGCAGCAACTGATTTTATGGGCCTGTTTCCTCATTCTATGAAACTAGATTTGAGTTAATTCTATTGAGACAGATATGTAAAGTTATACAAAATAACACAGAGGTCCGAAATAGAAGTAATTATTTTTTTTTTTTTTAACACCAAAAATACAGAAAGTGTACACTGGCCATGAAACCAGAAAACAAATCCTAAAATGTGTGATCAAAAGAAAACATTACCAAACCTCTGAACAGCAGTAGCAGTGTCAATTGCTAGTTCATATAAAGGAGTCAGTAGGGGATCAGGCAATAGCTGTGCAAAGAATAGACCAATGGTTTCTTAAAAATTAGTGTTCAGCTGATAGCCATTTAATTAAACTCTTTGCTTTAGCATCTGTGATTTTTAATGGAATTTCAGGAGATGTTAAAGGGAGGAGTTGGAAGATAAAATTTAATACAGATACAGAAACCTTTCATTTATTTGATAAATGCATAGTGTTTTAATATGTTGCTATTGCCATCAGTAGGCTGATAGATAAAAAATATGAAAATAGAAACAGCTGGTGGAAAAATCATCTAACTGTAACTGAAAAGTAAATACTAAGTGGTAGTGTCATTACAGTACAGCTATGCTTCAGAGATGTTAAGGACCAAAGTGAGAGGAAACGTCTTACACCAGAGATGCACAACAGACGTTCAGAGTTGATGAGCTGCTCCAGTGATCTGTGTGGAGAAAAAAAAATGCCACTGAGAAATAGCCAGGAGAAAAAAGTAATTCTATTTGCTGATAAAAAATGCAAAAAGATAGGCATGCATTAGGAACTGCAAGCCAGGAAAATTTTATTCTTATTTATATATTCCAAATATGATTATGATGTAGCCCATGTGCCATTAGCAGAGAACCTATGAGGCAAGCTTTGGGCGAGATTCTGTTTGCCGTTGCCCTTTAACAAACACATGGATGTAGAAGAGATAGGCTGGTCACTGAAGTCCTTTAGGCCTCGGAGAGTCCTGATCCTAGGGTTAGGTTGAGAGGACATCTAACTTACATCAATTGGCTTAATCATAAATGTCATGAACATTTTAATTAAACAGCCATAATCGTATGATTATGATTTTATATAAAATAGCTTGCCCTCTCACCCCATCAATGCTGCTGTTCAAGCTCAGCTCACTGAATGAGAAAGAATGAAAAATGCATGAGCTGGAAAAACAACAAGGAAAGAAGAACATGGCTCTGTAATAGCGACAGGCAACATATTTGGTAAGGAAGCAGTGTATCTAAACGATTCTGGTGTGAGTCTGTATACATGTCTTCACAGAACTGGTATTTCCTCTCATCTCTTCTTGCCAGCTGAGCCTCTACTTAAAAACTGCTTTTGGACTTTGCCAAACCCTTGAAATCAGTAAGAACATACTAAACCCAGAAGTTATGCAATACTCTGATCTCCCTGTTATCTGCCTATTAGTCTATCATAATATTTGATTTAATAGTATCATTACATATAGTAGTACTATGATAAGTTTTTGTTATTATGAAAAGTTCAGATGGTATTGCTCGTTCCTATTTTGCTATTTAGTTGTTAGGCTGCTCAGAATATATAAAAACAGAGCTTTAATTCCTACTGTTTCTGTTCCTAATTCTATAATGAATTTGCCTAGGTAGGGTCAACACCAAGTAAGTTTTAACACCTTCTGACTGTTTAAGTAGTCTTGGGGAAAAACAGTCTGTTGTCATGCAAACTGGAACATAGGCAGTTCCACTTAAATATGAGAAGAAACTTCTTCACAGTGAGGGTGCCAGAGCACTGGAACAGGGAGGTTGTGGAGTCTCCTTCTCTGGAGACATTCAAAACCCACCTGGACACCTTCCTGTGTAACCTCATCTAGGTGTTTCTGCTCTGGCAGGGGGAGTGGACTAAATGATCTTTTGAGGTCCCTTCCAACCCCTAACATTTTATGATTCTGTGTGATTCTGAGATTCTATGACTCTGTCATACCTGTTCTGAAAAATGTTTGGCTATCACAGTGGCAAATATTTAAATCACAGTTGTATTGTTCTTGTAATGAAGTAGACTGGAAGCTTCCTGCAATATATTGTGTTGTGTTTATTATCCAAGGAAAAACAAATCACTCTAACCTGGCCATTAATTTACCCAAAAGTTTTTTTGTGTGGAATCATTACAGATGTGGATGGAAGGATCAAGTTGTCCCTATACAGAGGTGTCAACAAACGTAGCCAAGTATAACCACAACTAGTGCTGCACAATTGTTGTCCAGCCAGTTTAACCTCTATATCCTCCACCAAAGTCCAGTCTATGTCTCAGATAATGGAAGAGACACATAAATTAGACTGTGATTTTAGTATAGTATACCTTTGAAAAAATGTGCTATCAGATTTCTGTAAAGGGTGGGAAAACAGGAATCCTTGAGGTATTCTCCTAACACAGAAGTCTATGGTCTTCAATAACATGGCATGGTGTACACTGATAAAGACAGAAATTGAACATTCTTATTATTTTTAGTCATTTTCATTGTTTTCTTTTTTTACTCATAAATTTATGCTAAGAAAACAAGATAGTACTTTAAAGTGATCATTGGGGGTATGGAAAAGAATATGATAAATCTTTAAGTTTAGTCTTGTTTAAAAGCCAAGAAAATTCAGGTTTTTGTGAAAGAACAGTGATAAGTGTCATAAGTGCTAGTTAGCAGATATTCAGTTAATGCAAAATATTAGCATATTTTTTATAAATGTAAATGAATATTGTTTATATTTTGCAGACTTTTTTCTTCCAGTTTAGTTTTCCTCAGTGTCAAGCATCCTCTTTTTATTTCCTAACTAAGCAAAAAGAACCATGCAGTCATCCCAATAATAAATATGCAACAATACTAGGCTCAAGAAATCTCAATTGGAAAAAAATAATGCAGCAAATAATATATTAGACTGGATCAGAATAAATTGCTGAAATCAAGTAAAAACATGCTTCTGTCCAAAACAAACATGTCACATGTGACAACTCCATTATACTAAAAAGCAAAAAGTGGGAGTTTCATGTAGTATGATGCAAATCATAGTTCTGTTTAAGGAAGATTTTGGAGTAGTAAATTATGATCTTGTTTAAGCTGTGATTCATCTTGTAAGACAGAAATGATCTGGAGTACTTCAGAGATTTAGGTTAAGGCTTTCTTCCTGTTTCAGAAGGTTTGATTCTTTTTTTTTTATTTGAATATCATACTGCTCTTGTCTTAATTACAGTGTGCCACTGCCTCAGTACATGTTGCGAAGAATTAAGCTTAACCCTTTGAAGGAGGGGTGGGTTATCTGTAAAAATACAGAAATGTGCAGCAACCAAATTTCTTAGTGTAAGGTCGAGTACTTGATAAAAACAGGTACATGTTACCCAGAAAGCACGAAGTGGTCAGCTTTGGCCCTCACAGCAAACACCAAATTCCCTTGAGCAGGAGAAAACTCTGCTGGTGAGGGCAGCCCAAGGAATCTTTTACTATGTCATCTGATTCTGACTTGCTCAGTCTAAACAAGAAGTGTCATAAGATGTCCACTCTAGGCAAAAGAGAGTTGTATGGACAAGTTGCTATATGGGACAGAAGCATTTAAGTGGAGCAGGACTACACAGGCCCTGCTGCCCCACTCCTTATTCCCCTCCTTGGGCAGAAGGAGAAGGCAGGACCTGGGCCCCCTGGAGACATCTCCCAACTCATCGTGTCACCCCACTTCCAGTACTTTTGGGCACTGCACCTTCTCAAGTTGTCATTCTCTTTTCGCCACAAGGAACGGTCCTTGGTTTTTGGGTCAAAAATGCCTTCCAGAACCTTTCTCATTATTAAAGTCATGTGTTAATATGACAATTGCACTCAAAGATCAGCACAGAAATCAGAAGACCAGCTGATTTCTCTGTTGTCACATCTTTATTTCATATGGGCTGTATTTATAACCTGCACTTCCCACACAAATATCTATTAATTTCACAATTTCTACAAAATGAAAAGCCTCTGGAAGCAACAAAATTAAAAAACAACAACAAAAACAAACAAACAAACAAACAAACCAAACCAAACCAACCAACCAAACAAAAACCAAAACAAAAAAACCACATTTTTTTTTCCTTCACTGTGGTAAAATTGACCATATGAAACCAAACGCAATAATATCTCAGGTGAGACCCAGGGGAAGCTTGAATTCCTTGGAGATATAGGATATATTAATAAGCTTTTTCTTTTTTTTTTCTTTTTTTTTTTTTTTTTTATGGTAAAATGTGTAATTCTTCCTTGTTTTGGGTTCATGGCTTCTTTTTGACAAAGTGAAGGGCCTGCTCTTGCTACATAACTCAGCTTCTTTTTCTTATTTAGGAAATGCCTCATACCTTTAGTAAGACAGTCTCCATTCAAGGAGGGAACAAGAATGGTAAGGGTCAATTCAGTTTACTTTTCTAATTTCTCTTCTGGAGCAGCACAAGCAAACATCAGAGACACGCAGAGGGGAATTCAGCCCAGTAGGGCTCTCCTGCAAACCCTGCTTGTCTTCCATGCTCAGCTTTCCTTTTTATTTTAGTTTTAACAGGAAAGGATGATTCTCCTCACATTTATTGGTGCATGGGGATTGTAGTGTTACATTCAGGCATCCATTTGACAGGCCTGGAAAAGCACATAAACATGCTACTTGCTGCTTATCTGACTTTTCTGCCTCAGTCTCCAAGTTGTTTCAGACCTGCGTTTGCAGGAATTTCTTCAAAAATGAAGACAAACAAAAAGTTCCAGGCAATAAGTATGAAAACAGATTTTTCTTTTTTTTTTAGGACATTCTTGTTCAAGAGAAGGAAGACTCAGAGAAAATAAGCTATTTTTTGTACCATTTTGATTATATTAAGAAGCAGTTGTGTCTGACAAACAAAAACACTTGCAAGGAGTACTAAAAAACTTTGCTTTCTAATCAAAACATTATCCTTCCATTCATTTCTTTTTCTTATTATTAATCTTCACCACACACTCACACTTTTCCTGTCCTGCCTCTTCCTTTTTTGTCTAAAAACACCTTTCAGAATTTGCAAACACAAGTCTTTGTTTGCACGCTTGAAAGACATCAAACTTATGGAAATTTCATTATTCAGTGTTTACAATCCAAGAAGCTAAACAGCTTTTAAATTTGTATGAGCAGCATACGACTGGACCTTCTCCCCAAGGTTTGTTTTGGTTTTTTGTTTTCTTTTTTTTTTAATTCATTCTGTACGTAATCAGTATTTAGAACTACTGCTTTGGTACTGAACACTCTATGAACTCACTGAAAAATTAAATAACCACATCTGTAAAACAATTGTAAATAATTCTAGTTGTAAAAAAAAAAAAAAAAGTCTGCATGCTTCATTTTTATGAGAAAGGAATATCACTGTAAAAATATTCAACCTTGTAATCAATAAACATAACCTTACAGTGTGCTATTACAAACCTTCATTTGTTTTTAGGTTTTACTTGCAAGCATTATTGGCTGCATGGTATGAAGGTCATTTTATGGAAAGTACACATATCAGATGTGACAAAGGTAACGTGCTATCGAGGATCTGTGTTTCCAGAAAAATGCTAGAATAAGCTACTACAGAGTAAAAATAAATAATAATTCTGATCTGCATTAGCCTTTGCAAATGTCAGTTTTATGAAGATAGTGACTGAAAAGCAAGCATTATTCCTAGGTTTTGCTCTACATACTGTTAATTTTGTCAAACCTGGTATTTGACATTTCAAATATTATATAAAATAAGATTTTTCTCTTTGCTTTCAGCTTCATATGAAGAACACAAACTTCCCAAGGGGAGCTGTTTGTTCTCACATTTATCCTTCTATCTGTTATTTCTCCAACAGCAAGGACAATGTTTTCTGGGGAGAGGAGTTTAGTTTTGTTTTTAGTTTTGTTCCTTTAAACATGTGTTTGGAAACTAACCAGTTTCACTGGAAATCTGGGCACAATATCTCAACTGACTGCAGCCAGCTTAGTATCAGGGTCTGAAGAACTCTCCATTCAGCCCAGATGCTTGCAACATCTCTAAAGGTTCTTTGATTAATTGAGGTGAAACCACCCTGTATAACAGGGTCAGCACACACAAGCTTTCATTATTTTCTTCATTTACATCAATTAGAATTATGGAAGGCCTGGGGCTACTCCTGACTTCTAAAAACATGATCTACTCCTAGGTTATGTTTAAATAGAGCACCAGAAAGACTACATCATATTTCATTAACAAATAAAACTTTTTTTTCTTTCATCAATGACAGCAAGATTTATATTAGGTGTATTGCTAAAGCAAGTCATTAACATATATCACTCAAGGTGGTCAGACTCTGAAGAACTGGAGCCTGGTGTATATCACAACAATCAATCTAACGATAGTGAATTTCATTTTTGCGCAGACTGCAGTCAAGAAAGAATGAACATCAGCTCCAGCAGATTTTGTGAATTCCAGTTTTCTTTTTATGACTGCTTATTTAAGTGGTGTGCAAACCATTCCTTTGTACTATGACTCAACTGAAGTATGCCTTTACCAGACTGAAAAAAAAAAAAAAAAAAGAAGAAGAAAAATGTTCAGGTCCTCTACCTTAAAAGCTAGATGAAAGGAGTAAGTCTACCACACATGTAGGTGACATAATATATCACACGTGAGAATGAGAGAGGTATTCCAGAAGTGAACCAAAAGAAACATGGTAATTCTCTACAGTCCAGTGTGTAGCAGCAGACATCTCTCCTGTGGATGTTGTGTCCAAGGTGAAATCAATGCCACATTTTCCTTTTCTCAGTATAAATTATTGCAAGTAACTGTAGCCTTGTCCAGCAAAGGAAAATTTAGCTCATCAAGTGTTTTGTCAACATGTGCAAATCACTTACAGCAACATTATTACTGCAAATATAGTAAATATTTGTGCAAATTTTATTAAAATCATTCTGAATAGTGGAATTACATGGTTTGTTAAATAACGTTGGGTCCATGCTATGTCTGTAAATCAAACCATATAGATCTGTGAATCTAAATATTTTGTGCAGAAGGTCTTCTACCAACTCCACATTATATTTCCCATTTCCTTTCCACGCTTCTGTAACACCTTCTAGCCTGTAAGGCTAGCAACCATATTCATCTCACAGATAGAAACTGGTAATTCTAGAAATGGGGAATAGATATTTTCCATTACCTTTAGCTGAAGTAAATAGTAAAGACTGATGTTATTAATCTAGATGTCAGACAAGAGTGGAACAGTCTGGCGTCAGGAAAAGGGTACAGGCACAGCCTCCTGATGGAGTCCAAGTAGGCCATCAAACCATCAAGTTAGGATTGACCCCCACAGTTATAGCTACTTTGTGATCTGAGGTCTTTGGAGATCCTCCAGATTTAGAAGAGGGGATGGCTAAGAGGGTCTCACAGAAGTCACAGTGTGTTCTATTTTTTTTCCTTCTTTTTTTTATTTTTTTTTCAATATTTACCTAGCATTTCACCTTCCATGGTATGAGTTGGAAAAGTAGATTTTGCAACAGCTCTGATAAACTGTCTTGACTATTTAAAAAATCTGGTCTGCCTGTGTCTATAACAATAACTTTTGAATAGGCTTTTTGCACTTTAATAGTCTAATCTAATTTTTAATTCTAATATTCATACAGTTCAAAATCCAGAACTACTTTTCAAAAATATCTGTCTCATTTAGTGGGAAGTAACAGGTACCCAGCTTTTCAGTTTGCTCATAGCATAACTGTAATATGCTAAAACACAGACTAGATCACAATTCATGGAAGAATACAATGTTCTAGGTCCACTCTCAATTTTCGGAATGTATTAAAAGTTAGCAGTTAGCTGTTAACATGACACCTAGATACCTGGCTGTCTAGACAAGGCTATTGGACCCAACTTGAGGCCTGGAGATTAAAGAAAAAAAGAAATAAGGAGGAGTTTGTTTTTAATATAATACAAAGAACACATCTGGATTCACTACAGTAGAAAATCTGATTGGAAAAGATGAGAGAGAAAAGCTGTAAGCAACAAGAAGCACTGGAAAGATAAAGAGTCAGTGGTGATGATTTGTTCAGTATAGTTTTGTCAGTTGTTTTTCGAGGCTGTTGGTGATGGGTCCTCACCACAGGAGTCAGAAGCTGTTAGAAGCCCTCTCCTGTTTCTGTTAGCGGAGAGGGTTTGTGACTAGCTTTGAAATTTTGCACAATATCTTGTTCAGAGTACTACCTACTGTTTTCACGTTGCATATTTCAACAGTATGAGACCACTCGAGAACTTGGGAAGCTTATCGCCTACTGCTTCTTAGATCTTGGATGAGAGAAGAGCATCTGGTCTCAGAAGAAATGCTTAAGAACCAATGCAAATGTTGCCCATCAGATTTCTTATGATAAGCACATTTGAGGCCATACTGAGCAGAGTTCAGGACTCTCCCAAACTGAGTCATGTCTGAATAGTGTTCACCAGTAGAAATGTATATTGCTGCTCTAGCTGTGTTGCACAGAGCATCTTGCAAATTGCTCTCACTGAAAAACTTGGTTCTATCAGCTCTAAATAGTAAGTACTAAGAAAGGAGGGCTTGTAAACTGCCTGGAAGTTCTGTGGCTGGTGAATCTCAGGTGTTTTGTTGTTCCTAATTTCCCTTTGAGTTTGAGGTGGAATGTATGTGGAAAAGGCATGTTATAGTTCATTATTAAATGCTGCATGGTATATAGGTTTCTCATCTTACTTGTTTCCAAACAAAAGTTGCCCTTGAATGAAAGACATTTTTCCAGGTGATGAGTTACTACATGAACAGTCAATAGCTTAAACAAATATGGACAACATAGCATTTAAGTACTGAGGCGGTAACAATTACCACAGGATACATTTTTTTTTCTCTGTTCATTTACAAAAGTTCAGAAATTTTATTAGCAATTCCCAGAATTTTACCTGACTTTCTGTTCCATCCTGACACTTTCTAACAGCTTTAATCAAACAATACTTAAATTTACAAATACATTGTAGCAGGACTGTATTAGCGACAATAGCACGTAAACACCTAATTCTTGTCTTATAATGAATACCATAGCAGTTCTTGCAAGTTAGGCATAGATAAGGAAGGGACAGAGTTCATTACAGATTTTAGATATTACAGTTGTGACTGGACCAGTGGGAAAGGGAAGCAAAATTTCTGCCATATGATCCACTGGCATATGAAACAATTACAAGAGCTTTGCTTCATCAGATACTCTGTGTTTGGATCCTTTTCATGAAACTGGAAGGGATTTATTTTCACACAGAACTTTGCCCTGAATTGATATTATAGTGATTCTTGCAATTTTGGTCTTTCTCTCTATCTGATCTGATATGTTAGATGTTGACAGAAACTTTGAACATATGTTTTTTCTGTAGATTTTGACAGAGTGCTGTTATTTCCTGTATAATAACAGTTTCAATTTCCTGTTCACCATTTTAGTTTTTCATACAGTGATCACAGAATAAAATCTTCAGGGAACACTGAATATAATTTGATCTATAAAGATGGCTGATTAATGAAATGATTAAACCCATTCTTCGTACCTAACAGATAACATTGAAATGGTTACACATTTCTCTTCCTTTTACAGACCTGGCTTATGACTATCAAAGATAAGAGAATCTGATGAAGAAGCTTCTGAATTTTTAAAAGTTACAAATGCTAACTTAAGTGGGACTGCAATCAAACAACACAATGAAAAATTCAATAATTTTTTGCCCATTATATTACTTTGGAAATGGTAGGAAGTTGATTTATGAGACTTAAATATTTCTGTAAAGTTTTAGAATGTTATTTATACATTCATTTTTTAATTAAAAAGACTCTTCTGCCAGCAGTTTACACTATAGAAATAGAATCATTCAGATTACCAACAGAAAATACCTAAGAAGATTCTGAATTGTGAAAGTATGTCTAATCCCTTGGGTTTAGTCAGCCCAGTCACATTCTTCAAGCTAATAATGTGCCTGAGAGTTCAGCTTGATTGTGGCAGACATGCTGCTTTGTAGAATTTAATAAATAATTCTGACTAATAACTTATTCGACAAATATAATGTTTTTTACTGTTTGCAGAACAGCAGTCAGCTAGTCATGATTTCTCTGAATTTGTTAATTATTTCTACTGATTTGCTGCATGTTCTTTAACTTAGTGGACCAATCATAAGCAGTTCCCTTTATGATTAATAGTAATATGATATTTCAAAATAAGTTGAGTCTCCTGATATTGTTTGTGTATCCTACAATTGCAAGTGGGTATAAATACAGCTTAGATTTATATGAACATTTATAATTTTACAGGAACAATTATACATCTATCTTTATTTTCTTGCTACTAATACCAGGAAAAACAGGATTATAATCTGTTGCATAAGGCCTGTGAAAGTGCTAGATAAATTGCTGCCATTATAAAAAATATGTTTTTATATGTGTGGATCCAATGTGCAATCTACTCTACACAAAGAGCAAACTTTCACTGGTCAAACTATGCTAAAATCAGGGGTGCTACAGCAAGGAGGAATTTGATCCTCAGCTCTCACAAATAACACCAGGGATCACAGATAAACCAGCAACTACATTTTTGGTTCATCTGCCCTTTTCTTCCTTATTACATATTTAAAAATGAGTAGGGCAAAAATGAGATCATATGCTTTTGATTTTCTGTGACTTAAATATCTAAGTACTTGAACAGTTTAATACCTTTTAACATTTGTTCTTTTATACTTGATGTTACTGCAATCAACCTGGTAGCATTATTCCTATTTTTTTTTCTTTTTTTTTCTTTTTTTTTTTTGCCTTTTTTATTTTTTTTTAACCCACAGTTGAAAATTCATTTCTTCTGCCTCCTGACTGCTCACTTGCTTTGCCTTGAGGTCTTTTTCGTGGAGTATCCCCTGTAAAGACCCTTTAAGGTTACAGTTAAATGGTTACAAGGTAGCCTTCTTAATAACAATAGGTGCTGTCTATGCTTTAGAAAAGGCATGTCATGCCTCTAGCCAAAAGCAGGGACCCATTTCCTTCAGGCTGGCCAAGTAACAAAACATAAAATTTTCTAAAAACAGGGTTAAAAGACAGCTTTGCTTCAAACCTCCCTCACATTCTTTAAGGAAAGCATACATTTTCTGTCAGAACTTCTGGTTTGAATTCTTGGTAATTGCAGCTTTTTATGAAACAGATGTTTTCATGGTATTACTAAGTGCTTCTAGTGGTCTTCTGTGCTTTAAACTGTGACTTTAGATACTTCATTACACAATCTGGATAAGCAGTGGTAAGCAGACCTTGAAAAAAACACCCAAATTTACCTTCCTTCTACTGAGCACAGGAATTAGCCAGCTATTTGCCTCCAGGGCCAGTAGACAGCCATACCTGGAAACGGTGAGGTGAAAACAGAGGGGAATCTCATTGCAACCTGTGATGGCAATGAGGCCTCTTATTGCATGAGGTCTGCTTTTTAAGAGTCTGTTTATAAATCTTGTTGTTGCAAAGCTACTCACTGATACGAACTGATGATTATTTTTTACCCCTCATGATAACGTTACAAAGAGTTACTGATATTTTAACTGTTGTCTTCTCTCTACTGCAGAAAAATTGAAAGGTTTAGGTTACTCTGATTTCAGGGGTTAGTGTACATACCAGCTAAAAGGATTAATTGCTATTTATTTTCATAATTTTGCAGATAGCTATGCCAGCAATACAAAAGTTTCGTTGGTGTACCCACTAACACTGGGCAGTAATGAGAACTCTTAAAAATTACTTTTCTAGAGGTAAACATTGAAATTGCTGCTGTGTGTTTTATGATACATGTCAAGAACACTGCCATTCTCTGGCTTGTGCAGACCTCACACCTTCCATGTTGCAAATTTTGGGTACTTTGTTTGATTTTGTTTGTTTTCATTATGTAACCAGGATTTTTAAAAAACCTTTCAGGACTTCTGTAAGCTAGAAAGTTGGCTGTACATCATTGTGACTGAATATTGAACTAATCACTTCAGTTAACTGTTGGCTATCACTGACAAGAGGGGAACTCAATAAACCATGAATTAGTTCAGAGCTCTATTCAGCTCAATTTGTTGCTGTAAGTTACCTTTTGTGAGTTACAATATCCACTTCCCAACTGAAAAGCTCTTACTAAATCACAGCAGCAGCCAATTTCAGTCATGACCCATGCAGGGCTGCCCTTTTCTTTGTGGTATTCAGCTGTCATTCAAGCCAACCCTTTTCATTAAATACAGTGTACCCCATCCTATGAAGGCTAGTTGAAGACAAAACATTGCAACTGCATACTACTTTTAAAAAAGTATGTATGCACTTTAATCCCCTGTACATTTGCTCTCACTAATAAACAGCCAGGGTGTTTATCCTTTGGAAATACTCAAAAGCAGGGAAAGTACTTTGTCCTGGTGCATATCTGAATGTATCGAATATCATGACTGTTCGCTCAAAAGCAGCTTGGTGTTACAGTTCCATCTTAAGTACTCTGAGACACAATACAGTCTTGATTTTTTTCTTTTTCTTTTTTTTTTTTTCCTAGGAAGATTCACAAAGTTTTATTTATATATATTTAAATATTTCCTCCTTTGAGAAAAATAAAAGTTATTAGATTTTATATGTATTTTTTATTATGCTTCATAGTTCAAAAAAGTTTGGAATTGTATTGCAATAAAATAACTGAGGAGTTGCTATTTGTGCATGTAGTGTGACACAACTCAAAGGATTTGTCTCTGTCTGATACTTTGTCTAATGTGGAATATTTTTCTGTATGTAACAATAAAATCAGCCTCTGTAAGTTTAAAATATTATAGATTGCTCTCATTAATTAAAAAAAAAAAAAAAGAAAAAAAAAAAGAAAAATGTTTTGTGAAAAATAACCTAAGTTATGCTTAAAGCCAATAACTGGAATTCTCTATTCTTATCTTCATATGTTATCTGGAAGTGTTCCATAAAACATGTTTTCAAAATAGTACATGTATGACATGATTCACTAACTTTACACCATGATTGGTCCTGTACTATGTTTTGGGAATTTATCCAAAAATTCCTGACGAAGTTTTGTGTCCTCTGCTCAAAGACTGCAGATCAGATAACTAAAGTAGCCCTTGTGGGACTTATAAACTATAAATCCAGGAAAGTCTTGAAAGAGACCAGAGCTCCACCAACCACCTGAAACAGACACACACCATGTCCTTTTCAGTTAAGTAACAGAATACTTTACAACTGAAAACGGTATAAACACAGTGTAAGTAAGAGTGTAAGTAATATAATCAAAGAAAGCTGAGTTGCAAAGAAATATATACCAAGTACTTCAGAATGGATTTATTAATATTTCTTCTTTATTTTCACCTAACCTGTTAATCTGGTTTCCTGATTATTTTGTACATATTTCTTTTTTTATGCTCTAACAATAAAAAAGATAGTGTGGAGTAATCATGTTTTGTAGTTTTTGTTTAAGTTTTCTTTTACAAATGCATCCAAAATTCCTTTATTACAGGAAATGGTGTGTGGGAGGTTATTTTTTATTTTTTCCAGTGCAAATTGAATGAGTCTGTTCTGAAAATATTATATTTTACATTGTATATATATTGTATTTACTTTTTTTCAGTAGATACATTTCTGTATGCATATTCACTTTGTGGTAAAACCTCTGTAAGTATAATTCTTATTTTTAATTCCACCATTGAACTGCAGAATTAAGCACCCTTCATATCACTGCAACTTCTTCTTTGATTTTTCATCTGTAAAAAATATATTTCAAAAACTGAATATTCCTAACATCTTATAAATAGAAACTTGGATATTTTATAGTTGTAAAAGCAATTGTATTCAGACTGTTAGATGTACAGGTTTTACTAATACTCTGTTAAGCTTCTGGTCTCAGACTGTCCACCACTGTGAAAAGCACGGTTAGTGTCTATGTGTACTATGTTGTGGGCCACATTAGCTTTCTAGATATGAAGCTTACCTATACATCTACATTGGCAAAACTATAAAAGTCATTCTAGGCAAGTCAACTCCCAAATGACAGTTCTGCTGATGGAGCTGTAACCTTCCATGTGCTATTTTGTCTGTAATTATTTTTTCTTCACATTGATGTTTAAACTGAAATTGTTTGCAGGAGTAGCTAAGGGATCTTGCAGTATTTAAAGAGCTTGCTTGGAAGTAGCCACCACTGCCCAGTCACCAACCTGCCAACGTTTCTATGCAGCCAACCTGCAGCTTTCAGGGTAGCTCATGAGCTAGCAAATAACTCCCGCACAGTCCAAAACAAAATCTTCCTGTATACTTTCTGTCAAGATAGCCAACAAGAAAACACAAAACTGTGCAAATAGCCTATTTAATAATGCCTAAAAAGGGGAAGAGATGGGCTGGATCTCCACCAGCCTTCACCTAATGCAGCCATTCATTTTGGAGCTGTTTCAAAGCAGAAAATGCCTCCATAGGTGAGATGGTTTTACCTGATGCACTTTCGTTTTCCACAGATGTAGTTTCGCACCTTCCAGTTATGAAGTTCAGGTTGACAGTGAGCAATTACCCAGGGAATTTTTGTTTTGAATGAAGAAGATGATCAAGAAGAGAAAATACTGTTCCTTAGTAAAAACTCCTGGGACATGCTACAGGCGTTCTTAGCGAGTGTAAATTACCAGCTCTCTCTTTTGAGCACTTAGACCCAAAGAGACTGCAATAAAGCACCCAGGCAAGGAATGCACAAAGCTGTTCTTAAGAATGGCTAGAGAAAAAAAAACTCAGGGTAAAGCAGTTGGT
Organism: Columba livia; assembly: GCF_036013475.1. NCBI lineage: Eukaryota > Metazoa > Chordata > Aves > Columbiformes > Columbidae > Columba > Columba livia. Next base: position 95,761,966 of record NC_088603.1, read on the forward strand.
GCAACTACAGACTAGTTCACACTTTGAATAGCGCTGTGAATAGGGCTACAGGCCAGTAGAGCTGTCTTTAAGCTCAATGAGCTTGACTTGCTCTGACTGGCACTGTCATCCTTAGCACCAAGAGACTTAGAAACCAATGATGTTAGCAGATTGCAACCTCATTGATTTCATGCTCAAAGACCGTTACTGAAAATCTGTCTGTATGACATATTCTTACTCAGTAAAATTCAATTCCTTTCACAGAAGCCCAAGAAGAGTATTGGTAAGAAAGCTGTGTGTTATAATATAGGGGAACAAACACATTCCTATGTGCAGTGAAATGGCATTGTTGTCTTCTCATAAATGTCCCTCTTTCATAACATTGATTGACCCAGCACCCAGGTAGCTGAAGTGCTTGTATGCTTATTTAAAGGTACTGGAACTTCTGTTTCAGTGTTGTCCTGGTTTTGTTAAAAAGTGCTCCTTTCTCTCTGTTCTGCTAATTAGTTGCTTGGAACTTCACAGAACTACCTTACTTCCTGTGAAAAGTAATTTTGCTACTTTTTATTTTCTTACTTTTTCTTTTATCTTCAGTGGTGATAGCAGGAGTTTGACTGCTAGTACACAAGGCCTCCCCTCACAATGTAATAGGCATCTGATCCTTTCTGGAAAGATGATTAATCTGAATCAAATGTGACTACACAAATACACAAATCATGTTTTCTGTTTATCTAGATAATAAAATACTATCAGTCCACCATAAAACCTTAACTCAACCTGTGCACCCTCACCATCCCATTGTGTTCACCCTCTGATCTTTTACCAACACTGGAAGTGCAGAGGTTCTTGGAAGCGAAGAGAGCTCAGTTCAAACTCCTGTTCCAATGTGTGCTTGCTGTTACATAGGTCTTGCCTTCAACCCATAATGACACCCTCTAGCAGAACCTGGAAGCCAGCTCTTTTCTCACCTTTCCCTGCTTTCTTGAGTGAAAGTCCAAGCCACAAGGCTGGTGAATCGTTTTCAGACCTAGCCGCCTTCTTATGAAACTATGTTTTAAATTATTATAATAAAATTGAAATTTCAGAGTGAGAAAAATGTTTTCTTCTTCCTTCCTAGCAGTGTTTAAATAGTACTTTGGGAAAGGAGAGACAGGTTTTTGAACTGCTTCCAGCTGAGAACCACATCTAGCCATGCCGTTTTCTCTAGCCACTGACTAATTACATAAAGTATTTCTTGCTTTGTAGGGGCTTCTACTTTTCCCATAATTTGGAAAGGAGTCTTTGTGCAGAGGCTTGCTGATCATGTGAGAACACATTACACTCTTCAGGACACAGGCAGCGGGACCTATGCTGACTTGCTCCTCCCCGACATGGCTCTGCACTGTGAGAGGGAAGCTGTTGGACAAGCTGCAGACTGAGGAGCGTATGCCAGGAACAGAAGTTCAGGCATAGCAAATGCCAGCACATAGGGAGATTAAGCACCATCTCTGTTTTATCCAAAGATCAAATAGGTGGGAAGGGTTCCTTTGAACCAGCCACAGGGACTCTGCCCCAGACTTGGTAAATGGAGAATTCTTCTTCTGTGGTTTGTTTGTTTGTTTTATTGCTCTTGTTGGAGATTATAAAGAATAAACATATTTCATGATTATGAGCAGTCAGAGAAAGCCTCTGGGCCTTTTAGTTTGTTTATTTCTCTTTCCATTTTTCTTTTTTTATACAACCAACCAACCAACCGTCACCAACAAAAAATAAAATAGTCCCTGGAAAAGGGTAAGACTTTTCAGGAGTCATAAGATGTAGTACCTAGAAAGAATTTCGGCACAAATAGTGTTCCTCAGGACTGCACCTGCCATCTAGTTAGAGGAGCAAATAGAAGTTCTGCAGTTTCCACAGACTTTTTGCTAGGCTTCACCAGGTTCTCTCCCAGTTGTACATACAGCCTTCTTCCTTTGCATTTACTCAGACAAAGGAGTTTTATGGGACTCGCATATTTTTAGTTATGCATACATGGTCTGTGCAGGCTCCTTTTAGTTTTTGCAACATCTGATAAGGCTTAAAGGGCCAAAAGAATCTACTGTGTCACACAAAATATATTCCCTCTGTATTCACTTTGCTTTGCTTCACTGCAGACTTTCTCAGAGTAAAATCTTTCTTCTATCTATGTAGCTGACAAATTAGGGAGACCATGATACCTACTATTATGAAATTAAAAAGAACTATTGAGGCCCAAATATGTTGGAATATTTAAAAACATTGCAAATTAACAAAACCTCAACAATTGAAATCTACCTGGATTTTTGCCTACATATATTTTTTGCCTAAAAGCTTTTTTTTTTTTTTTGGATAAGCACAACATTTTGCAGAGAAATAACTCACTCTGGCAAAAATTTGTAGTAGCTTGTTTCTATTTTAGTTGAAATTGAAGATGGGACAAAGCAAGATATTAAAAAAAAATGTTGAGCATTGAGACTGAAGGGAGACTCCTTCAGTCTCCTTGTTCAGTTGTATTTTTGTAATGTATAAAAGACATGAGAACAAAAGGCAGTTGTTCTTTTCTTTGGAATGCATGTACGATTTCAAATAAATTAAGATGTTTAACAAATGGAAAGATTAGTATTTCTGCACATTTTGAATGAGTCATGCATGACAGTCCCCTAATTCTTTTTATACAATCCAAGTTCACACAAAGCATGCATTAAACGTGAGAAATGCATGGATATCTTACATATTCAAGACTTTTCAACTGATTATCAAAACCAGAAAATATTCACAAATGTGAGACCCTCTGGAAATATACTGTTATGTTTTTAATAAGAACAAATAATCTGCATTTTATCATCATAAGTTTTTCTTTCATGGTGCACTATCTAAACCATTGTTTTGGTCTAGATACAAGAGGAAACTGAATGTTTTGGATACTTGTTGCTAGAGGAATTGGAGAGACTTAAATCTTTAGTCTTAGACCACATATTCCTCCAGTGGGTGCATGCTCTTAAGAATTTTAATTCCAAAATAATCATATCAATAAAAAAGCTATAGAAGTTATAATGGCTTGCACTAAGCCTGTTTCTACTGCATTTTCAAACCATAATGACAGATTATGTAGTAACATTTTATTTTTATATAGCTAAAGCAATATTACCTGTGATAATTACACAGAAACTCAAAAAAGACGGTTTAGGACCCTTCTTTGTTTTCTAGTCAGGCTGGCTCTCCCAGTATTGTGATGTTTATATATTCAGTTGGTTCCACAAAACACTTCCAGTACTCCCTCTGTCTTTATATCTTGAATAGTTTCCCAGTAAAGTCATATCTCTGCTTCATTTTAATATTTTCTGGTATTGGGTTGAAAAGACTGACAGATGTTGACGTTTGAAATTATTTATCTGCCTCTTAGTGCCTCTAAATATGTGATTGACTTGGTGGATATTTGGTTAACCTTCTTGCAGATGACATTTTGTGACTGCTCAAAAAATACTTTTTAACATGACCTTTGTGGCCAATATGGTTTTCAGGTTGCTCTCTCTGAGTGGAATTTATGTTTAAGCAAAATCTACAGGATGCAGAAATCTTTTTGTCAAGTTTTGCTTGAGCCAGACTTGGACAAGCCTGTTTCTGGGACCTGGCTTCCTACATGGCAATATTCCTTAGATTAATGAGTAAATTTACTCTCTCAATTGCACAAACAGGCAAAGTCATAAAAAGAGGTTCACCAGGTCTCTGTAAATATGTCCCATTATGTTCCTACACCTAATGGCACATTGTATCTTGAGCTTTGTTAAATCTTTTAATTAAAACATGTTAACAAAGCCTAAGAAAAATAAATGAAACTACTCACAAGGAAATTAAATTGAGAAGCTAAGCTCATTTATAATTATTGTATTTCAATTAGGCTTTAGTAGGGCTGGGTGAAGGGAAAGATAAAAAGAAACTACTTTGATGTCTGAGTTTCATAAATATTTCTAGTGTCCTGTTTGTGAAGTCCACCATATTAATGATAACAGTTTACAGCATGCAAGGTTTTCCATGCTAATTACTATACCAAAGAATTCAGTCACATCAAAACGTGTCAAGGCTCAGCCTCAATGCTTTGTAAAGGAGGTTTGCTGCACTGCACTCAGTGGAAGTACAACTACTCACTCCTCAGATTCACAGTCTACAGTCTTTGTAGTTATGCTGTCAGAATTTCTGATTCATTCTGAATTACAGAATTTTAATTTTACCAGGTGATTCCTACACCAGGTCCAAACCTTTGAGCTGAATTAGAACACATTTATTAGATACAAAAGTACACCTTATTTCTCACTAATATTCATCAAAGTTTTCCTTCAAGTTTTTCTGTCCTGTCATCTTCTGCTTCCAAATTAAGGAGCCATGGAATATCAGGAATCTTCTAGTGATGCAGATACTTATTGCCAAGAACTTTGTCACCTCTTCGCATTCTCCTACCACCATAAAATGACTTTTTTTCCCAAAGTTTTAAAGAGCAAAAATTCTAAATTTTTTTTTTCCAGAAGTCAGTCTTAATCTTTCATTTTTTTTATTAGTTCCTAAATTAAAATGTATTAAATTTGGAATACCTAATAAAGCTAGCCAGCTAATAACACACTATCTTCTGTTTGCAACAGCCATGCTGTCCTAAATTACAATTATTTTTAAAATCGTTAGCAACAAATAACCATACAAGGCAAATAGTGCCAGACATTTAAAAACTAAATCTATTTTTCCGTTTAAAGTTTCTGACTGTAAAAATCAAATAAGTTCCAGCAATTGTTGCTGATTTGCTTTCTGAATTTCTCAGGTCTTCTAAGGTAGTGCTTGTTACAAGTGTGAAAAAACCCATTAATTTTTGTTGGCACGACCCTGGATGAGTGAAGCTAATGATGCACATATGTACTTACTGGAAACAGATTAGGAGGCTGATAGAAACTACTGCACATTTTTCATCATACTATTATGATCATTAAAAAAACATTCCTTTGTTTAAAAAAATCTTTAATTTTATCATCAAGTCATTGATTTCTTTCCCCAGTGAGGGAAGGGCATTGAGTGATTCACTCAAGCTGTTTGGGTGAATTAGTTCTAATGGATTTCTGTATATTTGTTTTGTTAGCTCCTGTCACCACAAGGAAATGAGCTCATCACTTAATCCAGAGATCCAAAAGTAACTTTCAGGCATGCTTGATGTAAGCAAGAGATTAGACAACTCATCTGATCACAATAATCTGGGAAAGAAAGAAAACAGTGGCAAAAAAGCAGATTTCAAAGCAGAGGCCATGGTTGGTTTTTGACTTTAAAAAAGCCATAATGTAAGTTAAAGTGTGAATTTACCACTCACACGCTTCTTGATATTGCTCTCCCTTCCACAGGAATAGCCTGGAATCCCAGCATCATTCTTCAGAGGAAATATTTAGACAGATTTAACAGCTGCTAAAAACACTACTTGACTGTTTGCCAGTGGTTTCATGGCCTCCGTGGTAGCCATGACACTATCCCAGGCTGCTTCTCCCTCCAGCTGTACAAAATAATAGGTTGTACTCTCTGTGTCACAGTGAGTCAAGCATTCACACCAAGTCAACATCACTCAAGGTCTCTCATCTCCCAGTGTGTCTTGAGGTGTTAAAGATAAACCACAGCTCTAGAAAACTGCTGAAGAGGTAAGAGCATTTTTTTGAAATGATTGAAAAGTCATTTTGTGAAAACTATCATTGTTGACATATTGTAAATGTCACATATTCTGTTGATTTGATTTTCTCATACTGGTTTTCATAAGTCAGGAGTAACTTACACATATGTAAAAAAGAACTTTTTAGTTTCGGTGTGGGTTTTTTTGGTTGTTTGGGGTATTTTTGTGTGTGTTTTTTGTTGTTGTTGTTGTGTTTGGTTTTTTGTTAGTTTGTTTTGGTTTTTTACAGCTTCTCTCCAAAAACTCATACTAGAATCTGAAAGTAGAATTATCAGGTTGGAAGAAGCCTCCAGAGGTGCCCAGTTCAACTGCCTCTTCAAGACAGGGTCAGCTATGAAATCAGACTAGGTTGCCCAGTGCGTTATCCAATCTTCTAAACTTTCAAGGACAAAAACCACACAGCCTCTCAAGGCAACTTCTAGTCAACCTGTTCCAGTGCTTGCCTGTCCTCTGAGTGAAAATGTTTTGCCTCAAATCGGAACTACCTATTTCAATTGATGAACAATCATTTGTTCTCCCATCATGCAACTCAGCCAAAAGTCTGGCTCCATCTTCTTAATAACCTCATTTTAGATACTGAAAAACTGCCACTATGTCCCCACCAAAGCCCTCTCCTCTCCAGGCTGAGCAAGTCCTATTCCTTCAGTCTCTCACTCAGGGCAAGTGCTCCAGAGCCTTACACATCCTGGTGGCACTTTGCTGAATTTATTCCAGTTTCTCAACATCTTTCCTATGTTAGGAGGCCCAACACAGCCTAACAGGTGCCATAAAAAAAAGGAAATACTCACTTTCCTGCATCTACTGCCTACTAAATCAACAATAGCTCTTGGTAAGTGAAGCAGCATTGACTTGGGTATTCTGTGATCACAACTACACTTGTAGAGCACTTTCATAGCATAGGCCTGGTTTGATCAGTGCTACACAAATATATGATACAAACTAACATAAGCAACAGTATGATCTTCTTCGTTGCTGGGTGCAGTCTCAGGTGTTGGGAATAGTTTTTCAGTCTAAAATAAGGATGCTGGTAATGTTTAGGGAGCCAGTTAACTGTGAAACTACCGCTCCATGAGCCTGGTGGAACTCATGGCTTTGGTACACAAAAGTGTAGTGGGTGCACTTTGGGGGCTGTGTTTGTTTAAGAATGATTGTCTTTAACTCTCTATTAGTACAGTAAATATCCAGTGGCAGTTTACAACACTCCACTTAACTTTGCATTGGAATAGGCGAGCACCGATCATACCAGTGGTTTCTGCATCTCAACTTCTATTTAGGTGTCTATTTTGTAATCTGCTGTAGGAATCAGTGGCACAAGTAATAATGATAAATGATGACAGAAGACTGAGAAAATAATCTAGGAAGTTGAGTGTTGAATATATTCACTGATGGTTAATAAATGTGCTGTTATACATGAATAATAAGAAGCATGCCCCCTCTTTAGTCATATAACGAACGTCGTCCTCTTTAACATATATTTTTATTTTCAGGTTATGTTAAATGTAACAGTAACTAAAACCAATGCTGTATCATACTTGACTTCTTCAAAGCACAAAGCATTTAAACGGCTTATTGTTCTACAGGATTAAGTATATCTTTATTCCCCCGTTATTTATTACTTATTTCTTCAGTAAGTGGGATGAGCACTGATCCCTCAAGTCTTTAAAAGTTCTTTAAGCAGCAGCCTCAGCACACAACAGTTTCTATTGCAGCCACACATTACAAAAGAATGGGTGAAGAAAGCTCTGCTCAGACCACATGCAGCTGATATGAGGCTTTGCTGTCCATTGGAAAAAAGAAATACAGGGAAGTGATGGTTTAACACAGCAGCCATCAAGCTAGGCCCAGTTTAAATTCTCCCTCCCCGCCCCCCGCTTTCCCTCCTTGTCTCTCTCTCCCTGTCTTTGTTAGATTCACACACTCTGCTTTTCCAATTGCTTTAGCCTGAAGCAGTTGACATTTACCCCAGCTAGATAATCGAGGAATAACATTTGCGTTACAGTTTAACATGACCTCTGCCTCTACAGCTCTTTTTAGATTACCTTCCCCCCAAAAAAATGGTTGCTGACACTGTAGTGAGGCAGGAGGTGGGGAAAAAAAGAGCAGCTTATTATTGCAGTGGCACAGTCAATGTCATGAGAAGCTGCTCTGCCCTTTTCAGTTGTGGGTGAGCAACTATTAAGGAAAAGGTATTAAAAGGAGGAACAACTGTGATGCAAGGGACACACAGGTTAAGCTCAAAGCAAAGGTTAATGGATTGACTGTTACCTGTGTATGAGGCTTAATGTTGGTCTATACACAAGAGAATTGCTTCTAGGTTGTATTTTTTTCATGAAACTAAATTAAAGGGCTAATTTATTCCAGCATAAAAGAGTGAGATGTTACTGTTAGTGTTGTTTTAATACAGAAGGACACATTTTTGATTCAAAATGCTTGCTATTTATTTCCAGCACAGTGGAAGTAATAAGGTGGTAGTGCTTGTGAAAGGAAGAACAAAAAATTATTTATTTGGCTGAAGATACCCACTGAAATCTTAAAAGAAAGAATTTTAAGGTTGGCCAAAGAAACTAAACAAAGTTTAGAGTAATATTTTAATAGTTATATCATATTTTAAATGGAGAAAGTTTGGTTTAAAAAGAGTGCACCTGAAATATAAATAAAATGAGTGAAATTTTCTGAAGAGCAGAAGGTAAAAATAATTCAATGTTTATTCCAGATCTCTGTTTTTCATATTTAAAATTGCTTTTTGTATTATTTATAAAACAGATGTCAGGCATCAGTGTTTACAAATTCTTAGGAGAGTTTCGGGCAAGCAGATCAGCATGTAACTGGTCCATAGAGTTAACATAAAGTGGGAAAAGAGTTCCTCATTTGTAAATTACTCAGTCAAGCTAATGTCTATACAATTAGAGTAGAGTATATCTACTAAATCCAGGAAGAAGGCAAAACAGGCTGATATATTCAGTGTTGTTTTTTTTTTTTTCAGCCATACCAGCCTGACTATGCAAAATTGTTTGTATTACTGTCACCAATACAAGCAAAATACTTTAGAATAGCACTACAGCATTGCCTTCTCTTTAAGTGGATTTGAGTAAAATCTTCTTGTCCATAGAAGAAACAGTGACAGAAGACAAATGCATTTAAAATGAAAGGAAAACCACGAATATCAGGTTTAGGCCATCTGTGGATTTTGAACTTTGTAGAGGCTGTTTCATCATGATCAATTTCATTATCTAGACTTTTTTCTTAAATGTCACCTTCCACTTGATTAAATCATGTTTTCAAGGAAAAACTGAACACATAATATCATCATGAAAGCTAGAAGCAGAGAAAGAGGCAAATTGGCCAAATATTCAGAAACTGTCACCTAAAACTGTGGCATTTGCCCCAGATTATTGAATAACACTCAAATTATGCAATATAAAAAGTTGTGTAACTCTTTCCCTACTGTGAAAGGATGATTTTTTTGTTGTTGTTTGTTTGTTGTTTGTTTGTTTGTTTGTTTATTGTTGGAGCTTGTTTATGCAATCTGTGGCTCTTCCTGTGGCCTTCAGAACTCTGTTGAAGGGACACTTTCCAAAGGGATCTTTTGGTCACAGAGCAGTGCAGTTTTGGATGCTCAAACATCAACAAAATTTTGAAGATAACAGAGGATTTCTGAAAAACAGCACTTTGTATGGGCACACAACCTGCCTGACTGCTGATGTCAGCATCAGGCATGACAGGGATGTTTCCATACAAGTGAAATACACGACTTGATAGGTGATTCCCAATACTACCTTCATCCAGTAGATGAAATTTCTTCTCTCTTACAAAGTAACAGAGCATGAGAAGGGAGACTGCTTTGTATTTAGGACCAGGTACAAACAGTGGTTGTCTTTCATTCTGATATGAATAGATACAATAATGACCAGGCCTCTGTTTTTGAAGGGTACTACCAGGTGACTTTGCATTCAGCTTTTTTCTAAAGGGTGACATCAACCAGAATCATGTTAAAAATTAAGCAGGGGAAGAGGAACAAAAGTCTTAGCAGATGCACCAGAAGAGCTCCTGTCTGAACAGAATTTAACAAAAGTTTGCTTACATTAGCTGCTAGGAAGCATACAACTACTGAAGACTATTACATGGACTTCTCTGTAGCCCTGCTGCTCCAAGTAACAAGGGAATGTCTGGAATCAAGCAACAATGACCAGCATAATATGGCACGAAAGCTAAAGCTAAAACACACTGCGACTCCACATGTTCCTCACTCAGCTCTGACTGGGCCAAGATAGGATAGTCATGGGAAGGAGACTTCCAAGACTGGTTCTTTCCAAGTCCTCTTATAATATTGGTTCTTTCCAAGTCCCCCTCCTCCAGACTCTCCTCTACCTCCTTCACCCATACATCCTCCTGTTTCTTCTCCTGCCACTACTCTCTTTCCTCCTCCCTCTCTTCTGCTTCCTTCCACTCACCACACAAGCTATTCACCTACTGATTAACATCCCTCAACCTACCCCAACCCCTCAGGCCCACAGTGCCACCCTCCATCCCATCCCGTCTCCCCACCACCCACATGGTGCCAAAGAGAAGCAGAAACAGCCAGAGTTCTCTCCCAGCCACCTCTGCCTACGGCGTTGATCCTGGATTCAAAATGTCCCCGTCAGACCTACGAGCAGGAATGGGAGGAAAGACCAACTATTTTTAAACACTTTGTTTTCCAAAGTAGTTCTTTAGTGTGTTTATGACATAAAAATTCAGGACTTCAATTCTCACCAAGAACAACTACAGGTGTCATTTCTACACGCACAAGAACCAAGAACACCATGTAGTTCTGAGATGGTCCATAGTACTTTACCTGTAGCACAGCTCTGCCCATAAACAGTGACACAGTACAGTACCACAAAGGCAGGCTCAGAAAAACGTTGAGCTGGTCAATTCTACTGCAAATGCAATCTTGCATCAGGATGTTTCTCCAGTCACTTCCGATGTAGGTACAGGAGATATGATTGATCTCTGGAGAATCTGGTCCATGATGTGGTTTGCAATTCCCAGCGATCAAAGGTAGAGAAGCAGCTCTCCCATGCTTCTGTGCCAGCAAACCTGTACCGTTGCTTTCCTGTGGGCTTTGTCAGAAGATAAATAGTGTGCTGGAATGGGGAGGGATGGGTGGAGGTGAGGTGAGCACAGTAAGATGACAGTGATAGCAATACTTTTTCGATCATCTTCTGCAGGGATAGTGCTGTGTGTCCAGAGCTAAGCAGCAAAGATGGCAATGAGCCGCACTAAGCAATGATTAGAAAACTCCACCCTGGGTGTACTGTCAGAAGCTGATTATACTCAGACCATTTCAGTTAAACACTCCTTATGTTATTTCTCAAACAGGATAAGCTCTACCTCATTTTACAGCAGTAATACCACACCAAACCATGTAGAGCTTAGAACCAAGTCCAATGTTAACACAGCGATACGAGTAAGGTTTGTGTTAAAAGTATGAGATCTGGCTTTCCCACCATTATCTGAATAACCCTGGGAGTTGAAGTCCACGCATGGGTAACACGTAATGATGAATGGCAGGTTAAACACCCTGCCCTCAGTTCACTCTCACCTGCAAAGAACTGCCTCCTCTAAGTCTCCTCAGGCATCTTTCCTGCATGTCTGTCCCTGAGAGGACAAGAAGGCCTTGCACTGCCATATCTTGAGCAGGTACCTAAACTGTAAGAACAGTAAAGTTCTTAATACTAAAAGAATAAAGAAAGATGTGTATGCTATAAAAAATTTTGAATTACATTTGCTTCTGTTGCTTCATTCACTTCACACTTTGTTTCACCTCCAAACTTTATTTATTTATGAGCATAATAAATTTAAAAATGATAAATGGAGAAAAAAGTTGAGCTAGCTGCTAGGAAACCAAACAGAAAATATACTGGGAAATTTGCTGTTTAGCTGACCGCTATTTGTATTTGAATTGCTGCTACACAGAATGATGATGAAAATTATTCTTTTTCCCTTCTGTCTCCAGGTGAATATTGTAATGGTTGGTTTAGGCTTTAGTTTAACAGCACATGGAGTCAGTATCTTTCAGCTCGATACATTTATTTCAAGGCACTTAGAAGCTGACTTTTATGAGATTATTTAGGCAGTGATTATTTTTGTTGAGAAATGTGTCCTTTATCCCTCTCATTCATCCACTGCTAAGATATTTCTGTTTGTCAGAATGCCTCCATTTCTGATAAATGACTGAAGACTGACTGCTACACTTTATTAAAAAGTAATAACAATTTTTGTACGCACCCTTCACATTGTAAGGGGGGGACCATGAATCAAAGGACACTGCCTGTCTGGGCCTGATAAATGCATCGTTTACCAGCTGAGGAGTTATTTAGGACTGGCTATTAATTTAAATCACATTTATCTTCCCTGAATGGGGGGAGGTTGCTGTGATAGGACTGCGAATGACCAATAGTGCAGCTAAGTGCACATTATTTATTACTACCGCCTGCAAAGCACTGCACAATATGTTAAAAAAACCCAGTGCCAATTACCATGGTTAATCTACTCAGGGCAGTAACAAATATCCCCCTAACACGAGCCAATTTCTACACTTGTGCTTTTTAGTCTTCAGAAAGCCAGCATTTGCTCAAAATTTCTGTTCATTAACAACAGGTTATTTATCCTCTCCTAAAACAAGATAGGCAATGCTAGCACCCTTAAGTCTTTTCTTCATTGTGGGGAAAAAAAAAAAAAGCAGCCTTCTTTAGACATTTAAGAAAATTAATTTATTCAGTGCACTAAAAACATGTAAACTGTGTTTTCTAGGTGGTATTTTTGGGTTTTGTTCCAAGGCATCTGAGCAAAGAGAAGCTTTGCTGAGGCTTATATAACAGTTATGCAGAGCTGCTCTGGGCCACTGCCATCTAACCTTTTCAGGAAATTTCAAGTATTGAATTAAGGTAATTCTGATGAAAAACATTATGCATAGGGCTTTCTAAAACTCAGTGTATGAAGTCAGCCTGCTGCATGTGCTTATGAGATACAGTCATCTATCCCTTGTTGCTATGGGCTAAGGTAGTGGTTGTCAAGGCAGTTGCCTCTGAAGTTTGTAAGTGTAACTAAAATAAATGTTTTTTGAAGAACATCTACTGATTGCACTAAGTAAATTATGCAGTGGTGGACGTTCACCTGCTGAGAACTTACTAAGGATGAGAATTTCCTGAGATGGACAGTGTGGTCTTCATCATGGCTCACATTCCAAGTGACTGACAGGGCATGGGGCACAGTAAGCCAGACATGGATGCATGGGGAAAAGAAGGAACTGCAGATACTGAAACCACAATTCTCCTCCTTCTTGCCTGCAGGAGAATATTGATGACAAAGATAAGAATAAAGCATTACTTTATTTATCTGCAGTCATTTATATTCATGCTCAGTATTTATGTTCCACACCTATGACAACACTGGAGTCCCTTTTGGCATTCAGCAGGAATGTTGCTTTTTCTTAATGATGGCTGTTTGTTCATCTCCAACAAACGGAACTTATTTTTTCCTTTCCCACTGGTTATAAAAATCTTAGTAATAAGTGGGTTTCTATGGAATAGAACCCAAAAAGCACCAGTGACTGGTAGTTGCTATATCTACAGAGTTTTAGCCGTACCTCATACCCTGGCAAGTTTATTGCTATTGTTGCCTTGCATGTCAACAATCTTATCACTGGAAGAACAGCTAAGTAACGATTACCAATGTCAAATACCATCCAGTGTTATATATGAGTAATGCTGTTCTTGCATGCTTGCTGCATCAACTCCCAGTAGCAATTAAGCTGCTTTCATCAAAAGAAAAGAGCAAAATACTGAACACCATTTTTGGGGAAAGAGTTGAGTTTTCCATCCTTTTAGCCTGAAATGTTAGCATTACATTTTTGTGCAATTAATTTAAAATAAATAAACAAAAATATTAATAAAAATATGTAGACCCATTATAAAAGAGGATTCATTTTAGCAAAGAGTGGTAAATACAGGTCCCTGGAAGTCTGAAGAATTTGAATTAGACAGAAGACCTTGACAATTTTTTTTCAAACAGTGACAGCAAATAGCTAACTGAATAATTAACCAGAGGTCATCCTGTTTTTTCTGTTGAGAATATTTTAAGGCAAGATAGTATGTTTGGGTTTTAATTGTTGTTTGTTTGTTTTTTGTTTTGGGTTTCTTGTTTGTTCATTTGGTTTGTTTTGTTGGTTTTTTCCCTTTGACCTATATCTGATGCTCTTAATCAGCCACATAACTGGAACTAATCCAGGACAACTTATTACAAACAAGATTTTCATAATTGTGTCCTCACTCCTAAAAGTCTATACAACTATAGGAATCTGCCTTTCTTACTGGTATTAACCTCCTGCTTATATCTCTAAGGATTTGTGGCATACATTTGGAATCTAAGGCTGGAAGGGAATGTGGGGACTAAGTCCAATTCCATGTTCTTGCAAGCAACTGTATCATACAATCTTTTTACATTTATCAAACTCCACCTTAGAGCAATTAGTTTTTTGTTCCTCATCCTCTACACCTTTACCATGCTTGGCAAGCTCTTCCAGGGAATGATTGCTGTGCTAGATAAGATTCTTTTTTTCTAATTTCCAGCATAAAGGTACTTACTTATTTATTTTCATGCCAAAACTGGCATTCAGCTTAAATAATTCTTCTCTCTCCCTTGTGTTTATATGTATTTATAGTCAACAATCAAATATGCTTTAGGCTCTGGTTCGTTAGGCTAAACATGCCAAATTACCTTGGTGTCTTTTTGATATTCATGTACCAAATCATCCTACTAGTGCTTCTCTCTGTTGTTTCCAGTAACAGTTAATCTTCCTTTTAATATGTACATGGTCCTCAAGATTAGGTTTTATTACGGTGTTCCACAGTGCTACCAATGCTTTCCTATCCTTTATGGAAATATCTCCATACTGTACCTCAGAAACACATTTGCCTTTTTTCATAGCTACAGCATATTGGTAACTCATAGTCACACTGTGATCAACTAGAGAGTTTAGGTCATTCTCCTCTCAGTGATTTCTGACAGATGAGCTCTCAGCTTATAGCAGAGTATTTGTGTTATTAGTCCCCGAGTGTCTGACCTTGTACTTTGTGCTATTGAATTTCATCTTACTTCTATTCCTGTCTATCTCAAGGCTATCAGATTCTTCCATTGTGATATCCTGATCCTCCTCTGCACTGATGATGCTTTGTGGCACTGATATTATCAATACTTCTGTGCACTAGTAATATCCCTAATAAAATACAACCACCGCTTATTGAAATGTCTCAAAAGTGGACCAGGAGAAACTAGTGCCATACTCCAGACTGAAGTCCGCTTTTTATACTCCCCAGTCAGTCTTTCACCCACATTACCTATTTTCTCTGACAATCTTCAGTTTCTTCAGCCTTGTCAGTTTTGCTGGTCTTCTTACTTGCACCACAGTTTTGGTGTTTAGTATCTGACTATCTTCCATTTGTATGATACTAGGGATGCAAGGGTGGATTCTTGTGTTCTTTTGTAGCTGTTCCTTAACACTTGATTCACAAATCACTGTCTTACGAAAGTGTCTCAGACAGTTCTTTCTGAAAATACTGATCTGGACCTCAATGAAATTGTGTTGGGAAGAGAAAAAGAGATGGGACAGACTGCCTGGTGGAGCTGCAGCTTTGTATCATCTGAGACACAGCAATGAAAGAAAACACAGACACTGAAGTGAAATTGGACAGAAGTCCATGACTCAAGTATGCGACAAAACAGAGTGCACTGTTTTCAATTTTTGAGCACAGAATACACTGAATATTTTTATCTCAAAAGCTGTTATTATTTCATATCGTTTTTCATAACCCAGAGTTGTACAGATTGGATATTCAGGGGGGGAAGACTTGCCCCAAAGAGTTTGCATGTCAGTCATTTCTAGTGTAAAGAATGGGTCATCTCCATGTTGGGTCACATTTTGCTTCACTTACTACAAATTCCCCAACCTAATACTTAAGCTGTATTATACTGAAAAATATTTTTGATCATGTTCATGCCATGTTATGACTCTAAGTGTTTCATTTTCTACATAGACTACAGAAAAATCCTTGATCCGGTTAATCCTCAGGCTCTGGTCTTTCTCTGAGTAAAAGATACACAGACACCTCCGGAGCAAAACACAGAAGATCACACTACTTGTTCTATTGCTTCAATTCTTTCCTTTTACCAAGAAACATTTGTAGGAGCTCAGTCTGTGTTACTTCCTCTGCTTACACCGCAGCTATTAAAAAGGCCGTCCTAATTATCCCATCCCCCTTCACACTTCCCCACACCCAATTAATAATGTTCAGTGGTGTATGAAGCTGAGTTTACATTAATGTAATTTTTTAATACATTAAAGTGCTGCACGTCTCAGGCATTTTATAAATAAATGTCACTAATTTATAAACACTTGTGCTACCCTAGGGACCAAAGACTGTGAAAGGGAAAGGGCAAGAGGGGTGCAATCCTCTCTCTTTTCACTCCCATTTGTAGCTCCTGGGGACGCTCAAAGAGATTAAAACTTGCTCTTGCCAAATCCCAGGACATGCAGCTATTACTTACCGTGCACAGTGCAATACAGTCTAGGCTCAGAAAAGAGCAGCTCTGGAAGTCACTCTTTGCTATCACTTATAAAAATTGAGTTTTTTTCTAAATAATGAAAGAAAAATGTTCAGGTACATAAGAATCAAAATATGTCTGTCAAACCATATTCCTTATGCCTTTGCAAAGCCTGAAGCTCAGTAATACAGGCAACAAATATGTGTTCCTGCATTTGGGGAGCTGCAAGATGGAAAGGTTTTAAATTCAGAGTCACAGTTACCAGATCAATTAAATGAAAATTATCTGTCACTTAAATCACAGTTAATTGGACTTAATACATGAATTTGATTCCACATTGCAACTTGGGGAGAGAGGGTGAAATGGCACAGAAATGCCTAAAAAGGCAAAGTATCATAAGATGAAATTTCAAAAGTAGCTACAGATGTTGTATGGCTTGGTCTTGAGCCTAATTTGTGCATGTATAGGGAAAGTCAACAAGATGCAGCACTATATAAATGTTCTTTGGAACTTCATCTGTTTTGTGGTCATTGGTACTAAATTTCTAAGAATTGTGACTCATTTTTATTTCATGTATTATTGTAAGACTGTATATTTTTGAAGCAGGAAATTATCACACATTCGTACAGTGTCTAACACATGTGTATAACAGTAGTGATAAATACTTCTCCAAACCAGGACCTAAGTATATAACTGAAAAATATTAAATACTATTTTGAAATATAACACACTAAATTATAAAGAGAAATAAAGTTATGGTTCTGTCTCCAAATATATGCATAAATAATGAATAATAATCTATGGTGGACACAACAGATTTTTTTAATCCTTTTACAAAATGAGCCAAAAGATTGAATTAATTGTTTTTGCTACCCATAGCTGACCTCTGCCTTTTTTTTTTTTTTTTTAAGCAGGTAAAAGAGAGCCTTTTCTTTTTAATCCAACTCAAGGTGAAGATACTATACAGGTAATTGTATGAAAATTTGAAGTCAGTGTGTACAGCCCTTTTATCCTGTTATGTTTCCTGTGAGACGATCTCAGAATATGCAGCTGCATTGTTCTTTTTGGGCTATGTTTGCAGACTATTTCTAGCCCACATCAATGCAATCCAAATAATCCTCAGAAGTTGCTTCATTATTTATTAGAAAAAGCAATCTGGCATGCGGTGTGTTATCGACAGCTGAAATCCAATACTCAAAGGTCACCAAAACAAAGACCAGAAAGAAAAGGTGTTAAGGCAAATAAAAATACACCTTTTTAATTTTGACTGAATTGATTAAATAACAATTGAGTGGTGTCACAGGTCATAAGGCTTTGAGACATAAGGTCAGCTTAATAGAAAAGAGCCTGGGGCCATGTCACAGGGTATGCTCTGAGGCCTAGCACCAAGGCCACATCATTGTGCTCGCTCCTGCCCTTACCCTATGTAGTCTGAAATGAAAAAAATGCCTAAACAGAGCAGAGAACAGTCTAAATAGAGTAGTGCTTATCATTGTGGGCTACCCCCTGAGTCAATGCTGTTAAGAACTGATTGCTTTATTTGAAGAGAGAGTACTGGGCATCTCTCAGTAAACATTTTCTAAAATTCAGTAGGCTGAGGGAAAGAAAAAAAGACAAACCCACAATAACAATAACAAAAAACACTTCTACACCAGTAGTACTCTATAACATATCTACATCTCATTATAGTCCCAGAGTTCAGCCTGGATATTTCAGGATCAACACAAAATGACTGAATTAGAAAGTTAAAAACTTAAATACACTGAAATAAAAATAATTTTCTATGGGATTTTGAAAAGGAAGAACTGTATAGCGATATAAACACTAATACATTCACACTAACATTAATTAACGCTGCATCATCTGTGTAGCAGTGTTGGTTTTTTGTATACTAAATTGTTTTGCTCATAAAAACAGCTAGCCCAGTGACTCTATTGCCACAGAAGTGTGTATCTTTAGATGCTGTGATTGAGCTTTTTAAAACAATGTAATTTTACATTTAATAACACAAAAGAAAAATCGTGGTCTGTATCTAGTTCAGCCAGCTACTTCAACCTGTGCCACATCAAAGAACATGAGAAACTAAGTACATTGACTTCAGCAGGACAACTGGAACACATGTGCAACTATTGTAGTCAGAAGTCTGCTCCTAGAAACCCAGTAAAAAGGAAACTCAGTACAGGACAGTAAAAAGATATCTAGATTATTTAATACTTCCAAGGCTATTTGCTGGCTCCACTGAAGACTAAGGCATATCTCCCTGTGCTGTGGCTGCCTCTTCTAGCACTTTGATCTCCAGTTTTCTATATGTTATTCTCACCGTGGGCTGGTAAGGTCAATAGTTGCCACTGAAATGTATAACCAAAGTTCTCTGTTGAAGAGAGCTGATATGGAAATAGATTGTTTTTTGCTTTCATGGACATGTATAGTCCATTTTTGTCTACTGATTCTCCAGCATCCATTTGAAAATCAGGTCTTGCAGTTCCCTGTTAGTTTCCAGACTTCCCATGGCAACAGTGGCGTTAAATTTTGCTCTAGTTTTTGGCCTGATCATGTTCCCTCTTAATGAATGGCTAAACTTCTGCTGATTCTCAGGATATTGTTTCTGGTTTTACTTTATTATTTAATTTATAATTTTAGACACTAGTACACTGACTCAAAATGTAACTTGGGTATTGGGAAGTTCCGGTGTTTATCTATTTACTCTTCATTTTTCAAAATTGATCATTATCTAAGAAATACGTAAGATGATGCTTAAAAAATATTTTAATCCAGTTATACAACTACTAATAAATTATACTTTTCAAACACAAAAATCTTGTGAGTACATAAGATATAAGATCAATTGGATGACAATAACCAATTGTGTGTCAAATGGCTTTGTGGTGGAAAGAATGCTTTTTACCGCTGAAAATCTGACACCCCCTTTAATGTATATTCTGTTTAATGATAAGTTATTAGAGCAATTTTAATTGTTTGGAGTTGGAAAAAAATAGCTTTTGTTTCAATAACTTTAGTCTATCTATTTCCTATACTTCTTGTCCTGGAAGAGTTTGTTTCCTTTTCAATCAGTTTATTTTAAGAAACAACCAATAGCTTCAAATATAATGCTTTAAAATGCAATTATGTAAACAGGGAAGATCAGAACCTACTCTGTCTACAAACATCAAAAGCAAGGATTTTAATTCACAAATGTCTTTATCAACAGTGGTAAAGCCTATGAATCACTCAGTGATTTTTAGTACTCTTCAGAAAGGAGTCTAAACAGTATCAATTATAGAAACTGTAGAAATATAAAGATGCATTTTCCTAAAAGGTTCTCTTTTGTGCACACAGAAACATCTATGCATGCAGTTTTCAAGTACCTAGACACAGACAGAATGAATTCTAAGGCTTATACTAGCAGGAAATAAAATGTTATTATCAAAAGTCATTTGGAAAAATTGTTTTTTTCTGTGGAAATTACTTCTCAGTTCTTTATACTCTTGTCCTGTATTTAGTGCTGTGAGTTGTGTATACATATAAGAAGGATGGACTGCTGCCCTTTAAAAAATCTTTCAGACTGATGGCATTATCTACTATGGTGGATGGCAAATGGCAATGGAAAAAAAATGTATGCTAATGTGCAGAAATAATGCACAAGTACTTGTTGTCTGGAATGTTCTTTCCTGTGCAGCCAGGACAAAGTCCTCCCAGGCAGCTGCAGAGCTCTGAGTAAGGCAAGACTCTCTTCTTCACCAAACCCCATAGCCAGGGAAGAGGTAAGGAGGAAATGTGAAGAAGTTCTGGCTCAGGAACAGCCTGAAGGTCTCTGATGGTTCACAAAATAAAGCTAATGCAAGCAATACTATTTCCCATTAATCCTGGATTTTCAGTGTCCTGGTGCTTTGCAGTTTTGTATAATGGCCTTCTCATCTTCATAACTCATAGCAGGACTTCCGTTGGCAAGCTAGACAGAGAATCAGACAACCTAATGAGTGATCTAATATCTACTTTAAAGTCTTTCTCTTTTGGGGAAGAACTGAAACATATGAACACAAAGGCCACACACTATGCGCCTGCACTGCACTTTTCCTTTCCAGGTTGGAAAGCACTGCTCTAGGCAGATTATAACAGCTGCAGTTTTTCTGGATTCAGTTAGAACATCTATTTTCAGATCTACTTTCTCTCTCTCACGGTAGTCCCAGTCCCTTGCGAAGAATGGGGAGACACAACAGTTGTAGGTCATTTGTGACAATCCTGCAACATATTTTGTTTTCCAGCAGTCTTGGATTAGATTCCTGTATTAAACATCCGAGTTTTGAACAATTCGAGCATCTAATAGTTTAGGTTTACTGTAAGTGTGGGAAGGTTCTTGTATTTCTGGCATTGACGTGTTTGTTTATGCATCTGACAGTTAGAATTTTAAGTGATTTTGACAGACTGAGATGATCAGCTTCAAACAAATGGTCATGACTAGAAAGTTTCTCCATTAAACACCTTCAAAAGCATTGGCTTAAACCAGGGTTCATGAACTGAACTTCAGACTCCTAGGTTTGCTTCTTATTTACGTTTATTAACTGCACCATTTAACCTCTCACCTCTTCCTTAGTAATGTATTTCAAATTCTACTTTTTATCTGATTTTGCATTAGGTTAGAAAGTCTGAGATTCTGGCATAAATATTTTTTAATTTGCCCTTTCTGGGTCATATTCTCCACTCCTATTTTAAAATCTATATTAGCTCATGTTCCTGCTTGGATCTTATCTGGCGTTCTTCAATTCTACTTCATAGATTAAATAAAATTGTGTAAATTCTCTGAGGTTTCATTCAGTCTTTTCTTCTCAGCAAATTAATCCAGGACTCAGAGTCCTGTGAGTGGATAGGGGGTTAATCAGTGTTTTCATAACCTTTTCCTGAACTTTCCTAAGTTTTCCAATTAATTGAGTTAACGAAAAAAAACAAAAAAACAAACAAAAAAAAAACAACGAAAAAAACACCCACCACATGTTTTATGTGTACGGTGTTTCCTTTCCCTGCTAACAAAGTTGCTTTAAGCAGCCATGGATATTTCTAAAGACTCTAGCTAAAACATTAAAGTTTAAATGGTTGCTCACTATATGTGAGAAGCACCAGCTGAGACGGATTTCAGTGGTAACTCCTATCTGGCTGCTCACAATTTACCTTCCCATTAATTTGTGAGCCGTAAAAAGAAACAAATTTCTTCTCTGTAGAGGCAAAGGCATGGTTATGCAGAAGCATTTTATCAAAGCTCTCTTTCTACACTCTGTGCATTGATGGACATTGCCATACAGCCTGAGAAGCTGTCATCAAAGGCGATGCAGGGCAGGTGTGCAGTTCCCTTGATGAATGCTACCAGTGAAAAGCCTACAAACTCCAGATACACAGCTTATATAACATCTGCAAGCTAGGCAGTGTGGAAACAGAAGCTGTGGTGGAATCATTCAGAGGCACAGTCCATCTGAATGGGTACACTGATATAAATGTGTTGGTTAGGGAAAGGTATATGTGCCCTGGACTGAACTGGTGGTTTACAGAATCATAAATAAGAAAGGCAAAAACTGACTGATATCTGCAAGGTAGAGACAAAACTGGTACTGAAGGACTTGCTCTCAAAATCTGTGAGGAAAACAAGCCTGACATACTTAAGATCAACCCACTTTATCCAAATTCCTCTAGTTCCAAACCCATGTCATTAAACACTTCAAGTCTGACTACAGGGGAAATGAACCAGCCCTCCATGAACGATGGTTGAAAACCATCTTTTTCACAGAGAAGTATGTGAAAGGTACAAAATTGAGCCAATAAATTTCAATGCTTTGCATCCCTATTATCATGAGAGTCAAATAATGATCCCACAAAAAGTCAAACAAGCATCCAAAAAATGCTTGTTAAATTGTTTCAGCAGCAATAGAGATTAATTTAACTCTAGCACCATACATTTTCTTACATAGGTACTGTGAGACTAATTTAATGCTTTGACTTTCTTGTGTTGAAAATAATGGATTAAAACCTAAATAAAGTTAAGAAATATCACATAGTTCATAGGTTGGATATTTTAACACCTAATAACATGCTCAGATAGCTTTCTTCTGCAGAAATGGTACTGGTTCCTTCTAGTCTTCAAGTTTGTTCCTAGTTATGAGGAAAATTTCTGACTCCTCCAGTCACAAATTTAACAGTGTTCCATTGTGTTGCAAACTGCCAAATTGTGTTAAGTAACTAAGAGGCCCATCTAGGTATGTTTGTGATGTGAATAATTAGAGACATTCCTATTGTCATATACATTCAGAAAATTAAAAAAAAAAAAAAAAAATCCTGTCTAACAGGCCTAGTGGAAAGCTAGAAGGTGTTTGAATAAAATATTCACTATGACTCCTTTATTTGACAAAAATTCCCAGACCATGACTTCCTTTCGCAGTTCAAATGTCAAGAATCCCTTCCACTGTGGTCAGGGTGGCATGCAGGAACAGAGGGAGACCCTAAACAGAAGTCTTTAATGATGACAAGCCTGGTTAACTCAATGACCCACAGCATCTTTTGTCTCCCTTTCTCCCCATGTTGACTCCTGCTGATTCAGAAGGGGAAAGCCAACTAGCAGAGCAGTTGCTCATGCATAGTCTAGGGAAAATGCTTTCTTCACCCTGTGCATAAAGTGCAAAAGGCCCTTCAATTTCCTCTGTACTGTTTTTCAGTTTTTGTCTTTTTCTCTGATTGACTAGCTTTATATTGATTGAAAAGTCATTTCCTTTGCCCAGTCTTCTGAAAAACAAAATAAATGTTTTCTGTGACCCTAACTCCTAGATTTTTCCTTCCACAGAGCTAAAGAAAAAGTTTCCTGTCAATTATATTGAAGGAAAAATTATATTGTTGTTTTGTAGCACTTTTTTTCTCCCTATGTGTCAAAAGGGAGCAAATGATGCATTGAAAGCCTAAAAGCTGAAATAAAGATTAGGTGTAAAGTGCTATTGATCCCTTTACGAAAAGAAGCTAAGACAGATCCTACTCTGCTGTCAGGTTACATTTTCAGTAAGTTACCCAGATGCAAGATTTGAAACTTTTACAAAGGAGTCTTTAAAGTGTTGTTGAAAGTATCAAATAAGATTAGACCCGACAGTAAAAACAACCATCAAAAAATGTCAGTGGTGCAGCTGAGCTATTGTCAGGCTATATTGTCCCAGTGTTTAATGTAGCCCAGTGCCTGAATGTTTAAGATGACTGTGTGAAGATCCAGAACTTTCAAATCATCACTTATTACATTCTCTGTGTATACTTTCTACAGATATATGCATACATACCTATGTATGTATCTCCATGTCCAGAACCTACAAGGTCTTAGTCTCACAATGTAGTTTTCACTGGATGGAGTAGAAGAAAGCTCCAGTTTTCAGTTGTCTAACTCACTATTCATCCAAAGAATAGTCATGCATTTTGGAGACTATTACAAGCTATAACAGGTCTAATAAGGGAACAAACTATTCCTGTAAGTCAGTAAATTCTCTTCAGATTACTCTACCTTCTTGTTCCTGACAAACCTTTCTGCCATTCCTTTGCTCCTACCAGGGAGCTGAACAACGGCTGAAAAATTATGTGACTTCAGAAAGTATATGGCCAAATGTCATCCTTCTCTGTACTGCTTTGATGTACCAAAGTTTATTAGAAACCAGCTGTTCAAGGTAGTTACATTACTTTCTGCATCACTTGATAACCAACTTTAACAACTGAGTGCACAAAGTGCAGACACGATTGACTATGAAACTTTTAAATGTTAGCTGCACAAACTGGAAGCACCAGAGAGAAATAAATCTGAAGAAGGATTAGGCAGCTACTGATTACATTCCATAAATTAAAAAAGTATTCAATAGAGCTAAAACAATACAATGAATTTCCTGATTTGCACTAGGGCATCCTTAAAAAATAAGCAGAGATTAATTTGGGGGGGAAAAAAAAAAAAAGGCAAATAGAAATGAATGCTAATGAAAGCAGATTATGAACCTTCATTGTAATCTAACACATCTGGAAATACACCAGTGATGGAGAAGGTAGACTCCACTATTCAAGAAACACTAACAGTAAAAATTTTGTAAATCTTCAAATGCTTATAGACGCATTAGTTCAGCAAGAGTAAAGCTTAAGGATGACAGATTATTGGGAATGACCTGCTTTAAGATCATACCAGAAGAAGCAGAAAAACACAGAGATTAAGTTTGTATTCAAAGTGAATGGAATGTAAAAGGAATTTCTAGGTGGTCTGTATACTTGTATAAGAAACCTGAGGAATAGGAAATATTAATTTCTATTAAAATCTATGTTGTGAGTTTGTGAAACTAGTGAACCCCGGCTTCATACAGATTTGCATCTTATATTCCCATTCCCTTTCTATTTGTAACTATTGTCCTTACGTGCCACCTTATAACATGATACATCCAGGTCATTCCAAGACACCCATATGATACCCTAAATAAGCATCTGACACTTTCAGATTGTCCCATGTGTCCTAGCTACTTTTTGGCTTCTGGGTAATCAAAAGCTCTGTCCAGTCCAGAGCTCTTCTGTATTTGTGACAGCTGAACAATGTGTGCCTGGTCCAGACTGAGGATGCAGAGACTCAGTTGCAACATTCTGTTGCAGAGGCAAGCAGCTTGGAAAAGAGCTTCATAGGGTTGACTGAAGACTGGTCTTTCCATGTTTAGTGTAGCCTTAAATGGTGAACAGGAGCAGAACCAATGTTATGTCAATGTTCTATAGGGGTAAAAATAACCTAAATAATTACAGACTAGAGGGCTTGACACAGTGCTTTGGAAGAAATATTAGAAGAGATGATGTGCAATGTTATCTATAAAATTTTCAAGGATAGAAATTCTGATTTATTCTAATGAAAATGAACCTGAAATGCAGCCACTGGGAAGTACTGTGGTACAAAAAGAGTAGATCTTTCAAGCAAACAGCTGAAGCCAGGATCAAAAATCCACACTCTATGCATTTTCAGGTCTTTGGGCTAGTTCTAGTCCAGTTTAATAGAGCAAATGCCTTTTACCAGATGGAAAATACTCAATGAGCTCCTGCAGTGTGTTTCCCAGTCTAATTTCAGTGAAAAAGAACCTAGTTCATGTACTTTGACCGCTCCATGATGCAAACTGAAACATTGTAGGTTAGAATGATTAAAAGATTTACTTATTATAAATTAATAAATCATGAACAAATCAATTCAGCTAGATGATATCTTAAATGATGTATCATTTAGTGGTTGCTTACAGCAAAGCCTTTAGCTGGTGCTCGATTGTACTCTATAATCTGTGGAGGAGACAGAACAAGAGAATAGGCTGGAGCTTGGTTTTCGCTCTGGGATGAGTTGGCAGCTTGCCTATTTTGCTTGTAGAACTCAGACTATTTTGCCTGGCAGCTGATAATCCTCCCAAGCATCCAACAACAATTTCCTGCATTGTATTTTCCTGTCTGAGACTTTCCTTCTGAAGTGATTTAGAACATGTGACACCAGCGTTCAGGTACAGACTATGAAGTGAGACCAGCCAGACACACATCCTGGCAAAACAGTATATTTAATGGATAATCAAGAGATGAAAGAATAGAAAAATTGATAAATCTTTTAGAAATCTTAAAGTAGTTTTCTGATCTAACAATGTTGCTCCAGATGCTGCTTTCATTCACCTTCGGAACTGTCAACGTTAATAGCATTTGTTCTATTTATATGTTACTTCCTCACACCGCTATCACTGGCCTGTGTGAGACTGGGGAGAGAACCTTATGAATCCATTCATTTTAACACACTGAAAGGAACACACAGATAACAGCTGAGGGACAGCTGTGGGTGAAGTTACTTGACTGATTGCAAGAATGACTTGACTGATTGCGAGAATGACTCTCCACTTCTATCAGGTTAGTTATGATTAACTATGTGATGAAGATCTGTCACTGATGATGTGTAACATACCAGCAGCTAAAGTGGAAAACAACTCTGGTAAAACAGTAGTGCAAACTTCAGCATGTATTAGCATCCATTTTACAGACCATGGGCAACTACAAGACTTCTGCAGAAGATTCAGTAACCACTAAGGAGTGTGTATGTGTGTCTTTACTCCTTAGAGTTAGCAGGAACATGCCATGTCACAACACCAACACATCTCCTCTATGCTTCACAGATACACCCTTGTAAAGAATAATCTGAATAGCACACTCAAGCAATTGGTGTTTTGAAAGGCCATTGGTCTAGGAACAAAGAGTAAGTTCCATTAATCTGTAGAGGAAATAAAGCAATTAATTTAAAAAGAACATGGAAATCATGGAAATCATGGAAATCATGGAAATCATGGAAAACAACAGGCACATACTGAATTTTCAGATATGCCTGCTCTTGTTGTGCCACTGTTATCTACATTAGAAAGGACTGTAGTTACTACTCAATTAATATACAGAACCAAATGAACACCATGTATACAAAAAGCTGAGTTATTTTAGGAACTGTAATATGAGGGCCTTTGTGGCATATCTTGTCTCATACCCATGTCTTCTGTGTCAGATGTTTAGAATTTTACAGAACTGCCTCTCAGAAGCTCCCTGTCATTTTAGAACTTGCCTCTTTTATCACACCTGTGATTTTTTCTACAGGTTTTTACATTGAAACTCTGCCCTCTAAAATATTTAACATTGGCAGTGTATGAAGAATATGAGTACCTTGGTAGCTCTTATTTCAAATCTATCCATAATGTATCTTACACTGTTTGCAATGTGCTTATTAATTACAGTATCATATACCCCTTTGATTGCTATTCTTTATTCAGTGTGTGTATGATATGCCTGGGAACTGGCAACATCCACTTTGTGTGGTTTTACATATAGTAACCTTGAGGCTTAATTCTGAATCCTTTCCAAAACATCCTGAAAAGAAAAAAAACTCTGGTCTGTGCTTCAGAAAAGAGCTAAGCAGAAGTGAGGGAAGGGAGGAGGGAGAGGAAATGGGGTTGGGGCAGAAATGAAAACAATTACTAGATTTTGCAGTTACAATTAATATTCTTTCTACTACCTTACATAAATGCATTTTCAATGAAAGGCAGAACTGTTCAGCTTACATTTACTCTGTGAATACAACAGGTCATATATTTTGTTAAATATACTGCGTCTGGGCAGCAAGAAGATGACTTCCTAACACTGGCTGTAGTGCCCTGTGGTGGGGGGACTCTGGAGGGAGAAGCAGATTTCTTCTTCCTTGGGAAAAATTGAGTGTGCCCATGGAGAAGGAGTTTCTGGGTGGAGGAAGCAAGGTGCAGAGATACAGTCTGGTACAGTGTCTGCCACACTGTTGGAGCTGGAAAACTTCAAAGAGGGGTCAGGAAGAAGCAGAGCATGATGAGAGACTGTGCAGCTGGTTGTATCCAGAAAAGGACTGAAACTGCTGTACAGGAAGCAAGAGTGGAGGAAGGAGCTATGCACCATGCAAGCAGACTCCACAGAGCATGACTATACTATAATAAAACCTAGCCAGAGAGAAACAGGACTGTGTTTTTTTCTGATACATTCACCTCAAAGAAAAAGGCAGGGCACTTCCACTTCTAGGCTCTGCACCCCTTCACAACAACCATGCTTACATGCTGAAGATGAATGTAAAGAACTTTACTTTTTAGTATTTAAGATTTTCCTCTTGTCAGGCTCTACATTCTGTCTGTCAAAGAGGATGAACAATGCCATGTGTTTTAGATAGCTCACTATGCCCCGAAACTGGACTTTGTCCTGTAGGTTGCAATTTGCTGAAACAAATTGTTATTAATGATAAAAGGCTTCCTTGTGTCTAAGGCAGAATACAAGTAGTGAAGAATAATTCCAACATTATGCAAGTAATTTATTAGAAATATGTTAACCAGTTGAAACAACTTTTACTCCCAGAAGAGCAAAAGACTGAGAGATTCATGAGAAGCTTAGAGTGTGCAGCACAAGAAAAAACTGAGATATCTCTGAGAGGAAAAGGGAGCAAACACATTCCCAAGAGTGACAGAAAAATAGGCTTCCTAGGGACTAAGGAATTATGTGGGATTTGCCGCAGCTCACAAAGCCACTGAGGTGAGTGAAAACAGACCCAGAACCAAGAATCAGATCTACAAGGACATAGGGCAGGAAAATATTTATTTGAAAACTTTTTGCTTTCTGCTGAGTTTTTGCAGTTTTTAAAACAAGCCTGCCGTCATTTTTCTTCATATAAAAGATTGCTTTCGGACTTGAAAAGCCTTTTTTTTTTGTCTTTTTAGAGGAAGAATCCTTTCATTCCACTGAAAACTCCATGAGAAAGCAACATGTTCTCACAGTGTCTTCAGACAAGCAGTGGCATTGGTCAACCATTGTTGCTGCTCTGTAATAAGCTGACTGAACATAAGGGGAAAGGTATTCTGCTCTTGGCTGAAGAAAATAAAATAGGGGCAGAAAAACGTATAAGAAAAATCAAAGGAAGGATCAACTTTCTAAAAAATATTGTTTGTATTGAGGAAAAAATAAAAATACTGGAAACATTATCTCTGAGACTTTTTGTATCTGTGAAGGAAGGGGAGTGCAAGAAAAAACAGAGACTGCAGGAGAGCACGAAAAGAAACTGACTGTCCATAGGAGACCTCCATTTTTAGATTTAAAATAATGCTACATTTATCAGTGTCTTCTGTGGAAAACAGAATAACTATTAGCCATCTTTTTAACGCTGGAAAAGAGTGAGATTATAAACAAAGACAGAACTGAAGACATGTGCAGCTTTTCCCATATTAAGACCTTCTTCAAAGAAATGTGTCAGAGGGTTTACTCTCTGTAACACCCAGCATTTGTTTGTTCACACTGACCTAATTTTCAGAAGGCTTTAGGTTTTCTTGTATGTAAGCAATTTATCAAGAATACATACACTGGAGCTTGTCATGCATGTAAAGAACACAGTTCTCAAAGAAAAAAAGTTGTTCATGGAAAATATGTATCATTAAACCACTAAAACTTTCTTGCACACAGCTGCCTGTAAATCAGAGCCAAAGCATTTAAATACTAATCTGTGGTAATGTTTTTACGTGTGAAATAAGTAAGCATGTTTTTATTCTGATTTAGACAGCCAATTCTTCTTTCTTTTCCATATTTACATTTTTCTCTTGCATTAAGTACATATAGTTTAACACATTTAGATGGTGATTCATCAGCTGAGGAATCAAAAGCTACATCAAAGCAGATACAATATTTTCATCATGTATTTAATGACAATATTTTGCAAGTGCATTAGATGTAATAATTGCTCATCAAACAAAATAAAATGAAACCTGGAAAAATGTAGAGCAGCTTTAATAAAGTATTTGAGTTGCAAGGAAAAATATTTAAATCTGTAATCAACACATACAAACAAATCACTTGCCAAATTTCCTAATACTGTGGTGCTAAGCTAATTATCCATATTAAATATTATTAAAATAGCATTTTTTCCTTTGAAGTTAACACATTAGTATTAATATAACTATCAGACATGAGAAATATGAAAAACACACACAACAAAAACATATGCACAGTAGAAAGTACTTATTCTTTCAGAAGTTTGGACTTTGTGCTGAAGACTGTCAGGGTGTATCAGGATGCTACTGTACAACAAAACACTAGAAATACTGAGGACAGAGAGAGAGATCTCTTGCTTTCTATTGCAATGCAATGAATGAATTTCAAAGATTTAAATTCTGGAGTCAACACATGAAGAAATATTTTTTTTTCACTTCTTTAGAGGCAAAATATCTCCTACTTTCACTGGGCTACACAAATATAAAAAATATCAATACATAATAATAATAATAACTTAAAAAGCAACAACAACAAACTAGAAACAAACCATATTGGCATAGTACACACAGAAGTGAAATAAGAAACTATCAAACTAAATTCAGATCAAGAAGGAACAGGATAGATTGTTACAGTTATTCATTATGAAAGTTACATCTGAAATCTATTCCAACATTCAAAATATGTGGTTAAAGTAATCAAGCTACCTTAACTTTGTTAATCCACCAGGAGAATAAAAAAAAGACTCAACTGGATTTGTCTTAGAAATAAATGTCTACTCAAAGTAAAGTAAGCATTATGATGATTAATCATAATTCTGTGAATTATGTCATTAAAAGTTAATTTTAATTAATTACTTTAATCATGTGTCTTCAAATGAAAAACACAACAAAAAATTTTAAATATACATTAGACGTATTTCATAGGAAATATGAAATGTTAGCATTATCCTGTCTCCCTATTTGGGACAAAGAGGAACAAGATGGAACCATGGCATCTGAAGAAGTTAATAAAGAGCATTTTTTCTTCTAAAGGATCAAAGAATATTTAAATTTTTTTCAGCATTATCTGATGATTAGTGCGTGTAATCCGTATAGGTGCTCATCAGCCCAAATGTAGCATTATTGAAGTTAGAAATGGCCCTCACTCTCGTTAATTCAACCAAAAAGCATCTACAAGTACAAGATTCAAACATTCCTTCTAGGTTTGTTATGATTTCACCTCTTGAGGTACATCTTTCATCCTGTCTTATTAGAGACAGAGTCTAGAAAACTTGGTTAGATCAAATACTTAAACTTTATCTGGTTAAACAGAGCAAACAGATCCCATAACATAACAGAGGGCTGTTGTCAGTACAGGGCAGAAAATAACTATCTGTGGAAAATGCATGAGAAAGAATGATTCAAGAGGTCTGATAAACTACATTGTCTACAAATCTCCATTTACACCCATTTGGTAACTCCTCTATTGACTTCATTTCCGAATTAGGTAAACCTAGCATATCCTTTCTCAAACTGGTTACACTGAACTATCTTGAGGAAAGGCTAACAGAGAAAATGAGCTGAACCTGGTTGTCTTTTTCTCCTGTGAGCCTTTCACAGGAACCAGTGACTCCAGACAATCTATGTTTTGTCTTTATAATAATAATTCTGCCCTTTATTACATCTTCACCTTTTCTTGTAAGAGTTTAAAAAAAAAGTTAGATGAAATGCAATAATTCTTTCCTAAAGTTGCTGGTGAGGAGGAGGAAAATGTAAAGCTTTCAGACATAAGTTGTGCATAAAAGGGAATCAATTGGCAAAGTAATAAAGTTCTTAAGGCCTAAGGCCCAATCTTAAATTTACAAACTTTTTTTCCCTTGGAAAGGTGGAATAACCTGAGTTTTAAAAAAATAAAAGAGGAAAAAGCCCTTATGAGTGCTAAAGTCTGTTTAGGATCTTGTAAAAGAAATTGCCCTTTGGACATCCTCCAGTTTACCTATATTCCCACCTAAAATTGAATAATTGCCCTTGACCACATATGCTTGTTCTTGAGGATATTATGTCTGTTTTTTGAAAGTGTTTCAACTCAGGCATGAAAAAAATGCTGTGTAAATAGAAAATATTGCAAACAAACAACTCAGCATTTCTGATTTGAATTTTCTCACAGCCCTTTAATCAGTCAAAAGGCTTGACTTTTTTTTTTTTTTTCCTTAGTCTTCTGTTTTATTTTGTGAGAAACATTATTAATAAATGTTTAGTTAGTGGAATTTCCACTGGACAGTAAACCTGTTTTTCAAGCTGTCTCTAAGTGACAAGACAGAATACATCCTGCTGAAGAAATAACTTTATGTTAAAATGTATCAAATATTTGTTAGAATATCTTTTGTTAGAATATCTTATTTTTTAACAAGTTAGTCTACAGCATCAGTTTTTGAAATCTTTGTATATCTGCTGAAGGCAGTTGAGCAGTAACATTTTATACCAAGTAAGAATATTCTCTGTGGTTGGAGAGAATAAAAAATCTTTGCCCAGTTAATTCATTTGAGCTTTTATACGATCATATTAAACTTCTTTATATCTTATTTTCATATAAGTCCATAATAAATTTGTACAAATATGATCAATGAATGTGAGGGCTTTTTATACCTGTGACTTCACGATACTTCCCTTAAGAATTTAACTGCATAAATGAGAAATAATCTTTTTTGTAGCTGCTTTGTAACTTTTACTATTCAAGTGTTTGTTGCAAGCACTTAAACATAATTGTGTTGAAAAATAAGCATATAAATTAAATAAAAAAAAAATTTGCATTGAAAGTTCAGTTTGTTGGGGTTTTGTTTGTTTTTTACTCTCTAGCTGACACTGTTTAGAACAGAATATATATCTTATAGGTGCAGCATATACAGAATTCTATCTCATCAGTCAATGATTTGGCATAATCTGGGTTGGGGCTTCAAAACTTAAATCTTTAAGTGGAGTGATATGAGGACTTCAGGCTCTTGGAGGAGTACAACATACTTCTGGGGTCTGAGGCATAAAATAATCATACCAGAACCTTCAAAACTGTAATTTTAGTGAATACATCACATATAATTTTTAAGGTGTGAAGTGTAAACATCTGTAGCTAATACATTTGACTCCTAATAGCCAGAGAGGTAATAAAATTATATTGTCCTTAAGAACTGTATTTACATGTTCCTGTAACCTCTACATCATAGTTAAGATACAGTTACTGTTGAGGGCTAACTCCACCACTGACCTTTTATGACATTCTGCAAAGCTTACTGTCAGCAGTACAAGCTGCAAAGTAATGGAAACAAAACCCAAAACAATTCCCAAACCCAGATCAGTTTCTAACCACATCTAAGTCCAGCCATGTTATGTGATAAAGTGCTCCAGCATGTATTTTGCATCTGTAATTACTTCCTGTCATTCCCTTCACAGCCTTTCTAGCATGTGAACTAGTTAAACCCATATTTAAGAGGATGTTCCTTCCTTTTCACTTTAGAATTGATACCTTGTTGTTACAAACAGATAGAACTATTTTCTCACTCAAGTTGTATGAATACTCATTAAGACAGCATTCCCGCATTTTCACATAAGTCACCTATGTGATAACATTGTAGGGCACAAATGCAGACTTGTGCAATCCTTTTGAATCACTCTTTACCCATTTGAATCTAACATGGTAAATGAATGAACCTTTCAAACTTGGAATAAACTTGGTTGAAAAATTTTCCAGTGTGTCTACACTTGGGATTCAACTCTCTAAACACTGTAAAAGCAACTATGCTGACTTTAAATTAATTTTAAGCTAGCTATTTGAAAAAAGTATAAAAGACTTTCATATTTGACCTGTTTTTAAAAATGTATTCTGAATCTCTGAAAGAAAAGTGAATTGCAAAGAGCCAAACAGATACAGATGCATTGCAAAATATTTGAACTAAAATTTTTAAATTTCAAAGCAATCAATTACACAAGGTTCACTTTTTCTCCACAGAAGGCAATGTTTTATACTGAAGAAATTAACAGAGTCACAAGAGGAACTCTGGAAGAGTAGCAAAGATACTCTTGTAACATGTAATAAATGGTAAGAAAGTGATTTGAATTCACTTTTGATTTCTGTGGTGATTCAACATCCTGTACCTGGTATGAACGACACCTTTAAATGTGCTGATTGATTCAGGTGAGCTGGGGCTGAATTTCAGGACAAGAGGAAAGTTCACGGAGAGCAAAGTTGGATGTATTAATATACTGAATTTCTCTGAACTACACTTTGATCACTGACTTAAACTGATGTTCTTGGAGTGAAGAAACATATGCTAAAGAAGAACTTGTCATGCAGGACATCTATAATTAAAGAAGATCTTCAATGAAAGCATTTCACAACACCTCCATTAAGCTTTGTCATACTGCAAAAAGAACATGAGCCTCTGTGTAAAGAAAAGTTAAACAATTGTCAGCTGAAAGCAGATGAGGGTTTTATTGAATACCTGTATTACTAATGCATGAAGAGGTACCCATGCAGGGCACAGTGGATACAATCATTGCTTTTAATCATTGTACAATTTTTATTACCATTGGAACTACTAAACAAAAAGAGGGGGATACATTTCCTTTACTGGTAACCATAGTTTTATTTCAGGAGAAATCAGTGACCTAGGTCACTGAGTTGTCACTGATCCTAGTACCAGGATCATCTCCACATGAAGAGACAGGTAGCATTACTGTCTTGAAGACAGGGTGGGACATTCAAACCCCCCTAGCTGGGAGTCACATAAAGGTTGGTGTATGGAAAACCATCTCAAAATTTTCTCACTAGGAATGAATAAAATCTTTTTACAAGGTAATTAAAAGGAAAAAAAATAGCATGCATTTATATAACTTCAAAACAAATGAATTAATAACAACAAAGAAGGAAATACACGTTACTTTACTTAATCTGTGTTACCAACTATCAAAACACGTTATAACTCCTATCCTCTTATAGTTTAGGTTTGCGGTAAGGCCATAGTGATTGTATCTTGAATCACAGTACAAATATGCTACTGGAGAGCACATACTTGAAGTTTGGGTTCAGCATAGGCTAGAAAAGAGACAGAGATTGCTACTTTGATCATGAGGCTAGTATCAGTTCGTGAATTTTTGAATTAAAAAAATATTCTGAATTTTGAATTCAGAGTTTAAAACAATTAATAAAAATTCTCTCATCAACAGACGTTTAAAGAAAAAGAATATTGTACCGTCTCATGAAAAATAACTTCAGTTATTCATTCTGTATGACATGAGGATCATTAATGACAATGACCTTTTCTACTTTTCTCAAAATTGTTACATGAAATACACAAATGGTTCAGGTTCATGGATTCTTTTAACTCTCATTCTTTTAACTCTCTTAACTGCTACTAGTTGTACTTCAGCTGTAGATTTGTAGCTTTATGTTTTTAAATTAAGGTATTAAGATATGGAAAGGTAGCTGGCAGATAGAAG
The DNA here is from genome assembly GCF_036013475.1 of Columba livia. Classification (NCBI taxonomy): domain Eukaryota; kingdom Metazoa; phylum Chordata; class Aves; order Columbiformes; family Columbidae; genus Columba; species Columba livia. The sequence continues at coordinate 95,796,982 of NC_088603.1, forward strand.
CTCTTGTAATTATGGAATTTATTTAATGCTCAGTGTAAGATTGTTGGTTATTATCTTCTTTTTTTTATTATTTATTTTATTTTTAGATCACGGTCCACACTGTTGCAAGTGTCACTGAAACTATTACCTGCAAGCACAGGCACAGCCAAAGGAGGAATCTAATGATTCTGGATAATGGAGATTCTCATTTTGAGAACTTTGATTTGATTTGATTATTTCACAAATTTAATAAGTTTATGAAATAACTTTTAAAATATTAGGCTTAAGTGCAATCCACAACCTGATTCTCCAAATACTGTCTGGTCAGGAGACTTTTTCAGGAAAATATAAAGAGATAATAGCTCTTTGCTGACAGGTGCTGCCAAAACAATCTTAGTTGGGAAAAAGAAGGGACAACTCAGTGTTTTGCCTTGCATCTGGAAAACTGAGGTCAGAATATAAAGAGATAAAGATCGAGATATACTCATTTGTTCATTCATTCATCTCTCTAAGCCAATAACATTATAAAGGGTAGAAATATACTTTAATTTGTTGCTGGTTTTAATCCCTTCTATTGTTTTCTTATTGGCTCTTTTTCTTTATATGCTGCTGTTTCTTTTACAGGTTTTCTCAAGTACCCTCCTTTTCAAAGGGAAACTTACCTGGTTTCCATTTGATATCTTCAAGTCCTGTGGTATCTACAGAGCTCATCTATTCCCATCCCTACTATTTTTGTATTTATACATTAAACATAGCAAAACACAAGCATGTCTCATTTTTCCAGGGCTAAATGGAAAAACATTTTATTTTAATAGTTGGTAACACATATTTGAGGTAAATATTGTGAAAAGCCAACACAAAGCAAAATTACAGAGCTGTTAAGTGTTTCAGCTTTCTCAGGGAACAGGAATATGGCCATTAAAAATCTATATTTCTCTCTGGTTTTCGAATATAATAAAAAAGAAGCCCCTCAAAAGGCTAGTTATCAAGCATAAACAGAGGCAAAGAAACAGGTATGACATAAAATTAATTCAAAACATGAAGGCAGCAAAACTGAAGGGCTTTTCTCTTCAGATATGGGGATATGTAATACCAGATTTTAAAAGTGTCTTGAATGAATTCAGAAGTTTGCTAATTTGAGCTTAAACCAAATGACTATCCAATGAAGAGTAACAGATGCACCTGATGACATAGCATTCCAGTTCAAGGACATAGCAGAAATATCACTGTAGTTCTCCCCAGTGACAGACAAAACTATTGATTGCACATTTACAGCTCAAATGCTTTTTTTTTCTCCTTTCTAGAATAACAACAGAATTTGAAGTGTATGAAGAGCTTGTGGGTTTGGCTTCAATTCAAGGCCAAACAAAGGGCTCTAACTTTCACCACAGTCTGCAGAAACATTTACAAGCTCAGTATTTGGATTTGTGCAAACTTGTTGATCTTTCAAACTATCAAGTATTTTCAACAGCTGAAGCACAGAATAGCACAATATTTCCTTTTGTTTTCTGATGGAAAAGTTTACAGGTACCAAAATCCATCTGACAAAAGGTTTACTTGAATCCAATTATATGTGATGTATTACATACTAAGAATCTGAATCACTGATAAATGATATACTGAGCCCAGACACCAAAGACAGCCAATTAATGTAGATTACCTGAAAGCACATATTGTTTTTCTGGGCCAAAAAGAAAAAAAAAAAAAAGATGAGAGGGAAAGAAACAAAAAGGAAAACAAAACATAAAGAGAAAGGAAAAGAAAAGGATAAGGAAAAAGAAACAGAAACAGAAAATGAAAAAGAAAAAGAGAAAGAAAAAGAGAAAGAAAAAGAGAAAGAGAAAGAAAAAGAGAAAGAAAAAGAGAAAGAAAAAGAAAAAGAAAAAGAAAAAGAAAAAGAAAAAGAAAAAGAAAAAGAAAAAGAAAAAGAAAAAGAAAAAGAAAAAGAAAAAGAAAAAGAAAAAGAAAAAGAAAAAGAGAAAGAAAAAGAGAAAGAAAAAGAGAAGGAAAAAGAGAAAGAAAAAGAGAAAGAAAAAGAGAAAGAAAAAGAGAAAGAAAAAGAGAAAGAAAAAGAGAAGGAAAAAGAGAAAGAAAAAGAGAAAGAAAAAGAGAAAGAAAAAGAGAAAGAGAAAGAAAAAGAGAAAGAAAAAGAAAAAGAAAAAGAAAAAGAAGAAAAAGAAAAAGAAAAAGAAAAAGAAAAAGAAAAAGAAAAAGAAAAAGAAAAAGAAAAAGAAAAAGAAAAAGAAAAAGAAAAAGAAAAAGAAAAAGAAAAAGAAAAAGAAAGAAAAACCAGTTCACATTTCTTTCAATTTCATTTTGTGCTCTGAGTAAAGGGTTTGTTTAACATGTGAACACATTGTTTTTCTTCATATTTAGCTTAAAAAGTAAAATAAAATAAAATAAAATAAAATACCCATAATCTTATTATTTTTAAATGTCTTTAAAAAAATCAGATCTTCACGCAAACATTAATATGTATTTTAGGTAAACTTGAGGTAAACTCTTTTAGACATTTATTTTTATTTCTGTGATAGAAAAGGTATCTACACATACATTAAGATTCAAAGTGCTTTTCCTGACCATATTATTTCTTTTTTCTTTTCTTCATTTTCTTGTTGTTTTGTTGTTGTTCCACTTCACTTTTCTCAAAGGAGAGGAAAAGGATTTACTAAAACTAGAGTGAGTACAGGGCTTTTTTTATATTCAAAGTCACTTTGTAAGACTGATACTAATACAAAGATTATGAACTTTTTAAAAGTAAAAATCACAGAAGAAGTAAACATCTGTCAAGCAGTTTCACTAAGAGACGAGAAACCATGCAGAGAGAATGTTCCATGGAGAAGCTGGCTTTTAACATGGAAACTGAGGAGGTGAAAAAGGGCTGCCAGAGAAGACAAGTGGAAAGAGTTGGATATGAGTGGCACTTCATTTCTTAGGACTGTAGCTGGAGCTCATGGAAGAGAGAGAGGGAGATTGTCTACTGCATCTGGGAGAAACACTGCAACAGGATCAGGTCTGTAGAGTTCATGAAGAGCCAGTGTCCACCTCATGTATAGTTTGGGGGCATTCACTGTAGACTAGCTGCAGTTTGTTGCCATGGACTGTACCCCCATCAGCAACTGGAGTGTATTTGGGGTGGTCACAGGGTAAATTTTCCTGGTTTGTTTCATCTGAAAGCAAAACAGGTTGTATACTCTGAGGCATCTGTGAGATTTGAACGTTATTTGGGGAGAACTAGTAAACTTTCCTCAAAAGCACTTTGTTGATTCAAAAAAAATGTTAATGTGGACTCAAGAAGTTTCTCCTTGAAGATAAAGGGATTGAGTGATTGTTTCCAAACCAGAGTATAGAAGTACTGGTACTAAAATGATTTTTGCTTCTCTGTTTCTATTATAGCTAAACATTAAGCATAGACTTTAGATTTTCTTTTCCCTTTTCCTTCCCATAGAAGTTTGGCTGCTATGGTTTACCTTTGGAGATGAACAAGCTTGCAGTAAGAGAGTTATGTCTAAATTGTGAAACCTTAAAAGGCAGATTAAAGGACCTGCTTAATTTTTTTGATGATTTTTCTTTGTACCTTTCTGTGACCTCAGTGCATTAGTGTGTAATATGACTTTAATTTTGTTTTTTTCATACTCCCTGAAATCTCACTATTTGTGCAAGTACTTTAAAGTCTGTCATGCTGCAAACGAAATTCTTTGTTCTTCTGGGCACTGCAATGTTGATAAAAAAACACAACAAACAAGAACCATATAAAGCAATGCTGATTTTGAAGGAATATAACAAATTTAGTCCCCTTAAGATTTGAGCCTGTATTGAAAGAAGTCAAACAAGAGTGAAACCTACCATTATTCGGGCTGTTGAAACTGTCTGTGCTCAGAAAACACCTTCTGATGAGCAGAGACCATTTTATTGTCCTTCTTCTAGAATGGAAAGAAAACATGACACGTTAGGGATAAAACCTGCATTTAAATTACGGTTTACAGCTTTGTTACAACAGTTACAGAAACACTGAAAATACAGTAGCAAATAGACAAACAGGTCATTTATAAAAGGTTCAGAAGTTGTTGAAGATGGGAAATTATTTTTCTAAATTCCTAACTAAAATTATATGTGACAAATTATGTTTGTTGTGGGTTTTGTTTGTTTGTTCCATTTCTTATCAAAAAATGTTACATCACCAATTCTCTCCTGGTTATTCTTTGTAGTATTGCTTGAGCTCTGTGGGAGAACAGGTTCACTTGGCCAGCTCAGACAGAATGAGTTTATTTAATACATCAAAATTGCTACCAAATATTAGGATATAGTGTTTATTTATGTTCTTGGGTTTTCTGGGTATTTTATTCATTTTGTCAGTCTATGGGCCTAACACAAGGCATGATAACTCAGTTTGATAATGGAATTTATTGAACTCCTGTTGTCAGTACCACTGTAGATATTTTTCTCCTAAGTTCTACAGGTTGCTGTGGAGCATGCATCCACAGAAAAATAATAAAGTTCAGGAAGCCTTCTAACTATTGCTTAATGCTATAGCTCTGCTGGATTCCATGGTTTCTCCTAGGGAGGATTGCTATTCTTTGTGTTTGCACAGATACAATAATCTGATTTGAGAGCTATCATTTGTGATACCCATCATATATTCATGTGCTGATGACAGTTCATATCACTTTTTGTAAAAAAGTATGTTCTGCCAATGCACAATAAAGACACCATTTATGTAAGGAATGAGTATATCAACTGAGATTTTTCCTTAGAAATGGCCAAAGAATGAGTACAGGTGAGTATAAAACCACTAGCAATTCACAGTGCTAGCTGGATTTTTTTTTTGCCTTGAAATGCCACTCTCTGTCTAAAGTTAGAACTAAATGGAAATGGATGAGTAGTGTTATGGTCTCCAAAGTCTCACTAGTTTCCCTGCTTAGATGTATCTCTTATTGTCTCCTTTCTTGGCACCAATGAAGATATAGCTGGTGACTGAGAAGAGTCAGGAATTCCAGTAAAGTTAGCCAGCTGTGATTGAGATTGATGGGCTTTAATAATATTCTCACCCATGAAACTACTGATAATGCTCACACTGACTGCAGATTTCAGATAGAGGTCTGCATGGCCATGAACCAAAATATATCAAAAATGTTTACACCTTCATGAGAAACTTTATATCTGATGTGAGTTTAGTGATGAATATTTGTTTTTAAAGTAGAGATGGCCATGATCTTCTTCCATTCTGATTCCCAGAAAGCAGCACCAATATCATCAGAATTTCCAAAATGGAAGAAACAGTGAATGGATATAGTCATAAAAGAAAATGCAATATACCTGTAACAGTAGCTTTTAAAATTATTCTCATTGTTCATTGACTATAGTGTTGGGATTCTTGAAGGTGTAAGCGAGTGTTTGTTTGTTTCTTTATTATTGGCTGTTGGTTTTCAGAGGAAGAGGAGTGTTTTTTTTTTTTTTAAATATATCTATATCTATATATATATATATGTATATTTATTTGATGGCTGAATACAGGGAGATTTGAAATAACTCTGTGACCACAGTGGGTATTTTTCACATTTTAGGGGAAGACGTGGAATGAAAAGTGAGCAAAGCATGCAGCTGCTTGTTCCAAGTATTCGTAACTGCATGTGAAATAACATGAGTGAATATATCTTTTGGCATCTCAGTTAATAGCTCAGACTACACTAATATGACAATGTAATATATTGTCTTTGTACAATGTAAGTCTCTTACTGTGCAGCTTCTGGTAATTAGAATATCAACACGTAGAAACATGAATGGATTTCACCCAGCCTGGCAGATCTAAAAACAAAACAAGCCTTTAAGAATTAATAATAAAATTGTTAACATAAAATTAAAATTTTATACTATTATGATGTTATTATGATGTATACAATGTCAGCGTGTCTATCAATAAGCAACATAAATTTATCTGTCTCTGAATTGGACCATGAATTTCATATACACTGTTTTCTTGGGAAAAATACATCTAACAGTCTGTAAGCTTTCTGCATGTTACACTTCAGAAAGAAGACACAAATTTTCTGATATAATCCCATCCACTTTACAAGGCAAAAATAAACTTATGCTAGGCTGTCTTACCTTTTTCGCAGTGGTATGCACTACTCACAACATAAAGGGTCATTTGCAAGCGTCTGGATAACTAATACCAAGTACTGGAGTAGTGGTAAATTAATATCTTTGAAGGGTTCCAAGGGAGAGAGGTTACTACTCCTTCACTCTTCTATGGGACCACTTAAGCAAGCTGTTGAAAATCCAGTAGAGATAATGGATCTTGACACCAAACAAGCTGAGAGGAAAGGAGTGTGCAATTTACACATTTTGCTCTAGTGGTAGTATTGATTCTGTCCTGTAAACCAAATTGTCCCCACATACAACAGACAAAAAATATTTCATCTGAAATGCACCAACCTGTCCAAAGCACCTGTTTTCTGGAGGGAAAAGAGAGAGAGAGGGAAAGAGAGAAAGAGAGAGAGAGAAAACAACCTAGAAAAGCAAGGAGAGACATAACTTTCTTTTTGTTCTGATAATGGTTCCACCTGCGAAAATAAAGGGTGTGAAAATCATCAAAAGCACCCAAGAATTTTTGCAAGGTGGACAAAGAAATATCCTTTCATTCTGATAACCTTGAACTTTCAGACAGACATAATAGTAAAGAAACTAGATGGTGGTAAACATGAAAATAGTGAGATGACATTGTATGGATTTACAAGTACAGAGGCATATGCATGAGGAACCTCTTCTGGATAAAGGACTTATTCCTACTATTTTCAGTAGCACTAGGGAAAGGCAAGACTTATTCTCATCTGTATTAACATAAACTTTGTCAGCAAACTTGTCACAATTAAATAAACAAAGGTGATGTATTTGATGTATCTGATTTCTGGAGAACAGCAAGAAGAAATAATAAAACACTTCTAATTGCCTTAAAAATAAGAATGAGAAGCAGCCTACACAGATTCATTAAGAACAAATAATGTCAAACCAATCTAATTTCTTCATATGAAAAGTTAACAGGACTTGTGGATAAGGGGAAGTATGTCACACATGCTGACTTTAGTAAGGTTTTTGACATTGTTGTACATGATGCTTTCACAAGGAAGCCATTGAAATATAAACTAGATGATACTACCATTTGGTGAGTATAACTGGTTGGAAAACCACATAGAGAATAATTATCAGTGGCTCACTGTCAAACTGGATAGATTTATCAAATTGGACTCTTCAGGAGCCTGTCTTTAATTTAATATGATTCAATATTTCCATCACAATGTTGGATTATTGCACAGAGAATAAGCCTGTTAATTCTACAGATGACACCAAGCTGGGACAGATGCAAAGACATTGGAGGAGAGAATTAGAATTTGAAATGGTCTTGTCAAGTTGGAAAGAAAAAAGGCACATGTAAGCCAGTGAGGCCAAATGTAAAACTCTATACTTAGAGAACTAAACTCAATAAATCTGTAATGGGGAATATCCAGATGAACAGCAGTATTGTCTCTTCCAGACCTATTTCTATTTGAACAGGAAAATTGCCTTTATGTGCTTCTGCTGTTTCTCACTTCAGTATATATCCAATGAGACCAGTCTGTCTTGCCCTGAACATCCACTGTTCATTTCCTTCTCTTTGTCACAAAGTGCTTTGAAACAAGTTCCAATGACCCAGAGATTTTCTTGTTTTTTCTTCTGTCTCATGTGTTATACCCTTACCAAACAAGAATGCTGCTGAATATTCATAGAAAATTCCCTTATTCCTACAGCCTTTGACTCTCTTCTCCATCCAGTGCATTGGTATTCTCATCTTCCACCTCCTAGTTCTCACCAGGTTCTAAGAGATATAAACATTAGCCTTTCTGAAAAGCATTCATTCTTCCTTTCCATCTTATGTTTTCCCAATTCTCTGCTGCTTGTCTCTGGCTTCTCCATTTATCTTGGTGAGCATACACGTGAATTAGTTGTGCATTGTGTAGGTCTTCCTTGCTCCTCATCTTGCAATATAGTAGCATTAGTCAAAGACCTATGTGTATTGGCTTTCTAGAAAAAAGAGAGAGGGAAACCCAAACTCCTAGAAATTTTCAACTGAAAGACTGGGGTTTGTATTAAATAACAGGAATATAGTATTAATCTTCATAAGTAAATTTTTTCTCAACCAGAAATTAAAACCCAGAAAGACTCACGTGGTCTTCAATACTTCAGAGCAAGCACTCAGCTCTTCAGATGTTTGTGGAAGGCATATTATTGGGGCAGCTGTGTGTTTTGATAGCAACATAGGAAGGTGGAAAGTGATTTTAAAGACCCCTATCTCCTAAATTCCAAGCAATTCATAGGCACAATCTGTATATCCCATCAGCCACTCAGCTCTAACCCAACCCTTCCTCTACATGAAATCAAAGAAGATGGAAAATACAGTACAAAAATATAAAAATACACACAACATACAAGATTTATTCAAGTAAAGACTGAAAAATTAATGATTTTGACGTCAACATTTTAAATACTTGTATTTTACAGGTCATAAATACGATGAAGTGATTAAATTGTGTTTTTCTTCCATTAATATTTTTGCTCCACTGGAAAATAATGAAGACTATAGATATTTTGCCTGTTGTTAGTTTCTACTGTAGAGTATAGATTCATACTTAACAATAACTGCCCAAGACTTTCAGCTCCAAAATAGTTTATAAGGTTAATTCTAGGTATTTTAATTATTTTTTCATCAGACACACATGTATCTAATTTGTATGTAAAGTTGCTAAAGGCAAAACCTCCCACATCAACATCTTTAGGAAAACATCTTCTTACTCAGATAACTCAGCTGGAAAGACTGAAATCTAACTGAATACCTCAACTAGCATGAACATGTTCATTTAAATCAGATATGAATTAGTATCTGTGTGTTCCTCCTATAAAATCAAAAGTGAAGTAGGATTATTACATTGCATAGGTGGAAACAAATTTGTTAAACATGAGGAGTGTTTAATGTTGAGGATTAAAAAAAAAAAAAGTATAGGACTACAAAGCATGTTTGTGGCAATCCTTAGTTAAATAAGATTCACTTCAGTTAAAATCTACAGCTCACAGATTTGGATCTATATCCCTTCATATTCTATGAAACTGGTGGACATCAGCTGCTAATCATGTGTTGAAATCTGTACTTAGACAGACTTTAAATTCTAAGTTTTACTTACTGATCATTTTAGAGATTGAATTAAAATTAATTGTACAAGCTATGTCTCTGCAAAGGTGTAGTGTGCAAGTTAAAAAATGAAAAGCACTGACAAAACAGGTGAAAACATGTTCTGATAAATGTCTCTTGAAAACTGGTAAATGGTGGAAGATCTTGCCAAATATTGAAGGTTTTCAAGGCAGCTTTTTAAAACATAAAAGCCAAATCAACCAATCATGCATGTTTCATATAGACCTGGCTCTTACCATAAAAAAACTTTTAGAGTTTAGGATGTTTGCTGTTAACAAACTGTTTTCATAATAAATTACATATTCCTAAAGAAAGTAATGCATTTGAATGTTGCTGGTTTCTCAGGCTCAAAAGTTAAAAAAATAAAGCTGGATGAGTATTGTGATATTATGAATCATAGACAGCAATAATAACCTTACTATGGTGCCGCCTACCTTGGACTCTCAAGAGTAATATAAACATTAATTGATAATGTTGTGCATGTTTTACTATTTCTTTTTGTATTACAGAGAGCAGAAAGTAAGTACCCTGAAAACATTCCAAAATTTTGGTAGGAAAACAATGACAATGAAATAAAAAGTGTACATTGAAATTAAGCATGTCTTCTCTTTCCTAGCTAAGGTCAAAAATATGCTTTAGAGTTGATGTTCATTCTGCCACCCTTTACCGCACAGAGCAAGCTCAGAGCACACAAACTAGACTTACTCCAAATGAAACTGCTTTGGAATATTCATTTGAGGAATGCACCTAATATCCTCTAGGTGCCAATAGGCATCCAGTCCAGGAGACAGACTAGAGCCAGTCTGAAGTAACCCTCCCAAAAAAGCTATGTAACAGGGACCCTGGGTTCTTGGCACTAATTGTTTCATACCACAGATTGATTCCTATTGTCATGTATTAATTGGCAATATAATCGTGTATAATAAGTCGTGTATCATAATTGGCAAAACTGCTTCAGGTTATGGGATTTTGAAATCAAGCTACCAACTCCAAGACACCACAGAGGTCCTTATTAGTGTAGCTACCCTGTGAAACTGAAGGCTTTGAGACTCATATTGCTGGTGACTTTGTTCTTAGAGGTGGACATATACAAACACACCAAGTCCTGATGTCGTATGCTCATTATGTTCATGATAAAATAGCTTCAGCAAAAGTTAACTTAATTTTGAATAGCTGCTTATTTGTTGAATAGTATACTCTGTACAAGAAAAACCTCAATTTAGGTTCCTGCTTCAAATTAGGCACAGTGATTGTTAAAAGGTAGGTCTTCCAGTACCTAGATTTAGCTTCTAGGACATCCCACAAACAATTACATCAGTATCAACTATTATATTTGCTCTAATCCAGTCAAAAACGTAGGTGAAAACAGCATGAGGCAGCTCAGCTGTAAATGGTAAATGTCTGCTACAAGAAGCCAGAATGTGTTGACTGAGAGTACTTCAACACAATAAAATATCCTACTTAGAATTTATAATCAGATAAGTCATATGATCGTTGCTATATTTTTATTATTTGCAATATTCATTTTCTAACAACATTTTAATTATTCTTGATAAGCTCTAATTAGGCAGACAGAAAAAGATATATTTTAAAAAGTAAATACTCTCCAATGAAAAACAAGGAGAAAAACAGCTGGCATCTTCCCTGGCTTGCTCAATGACACAGCAAATCAGCTGTGCAAGTGAGAATAGAGACCATATTTTCTGAACCATAAGCCTGCAAGTTTAATCAAAAAGTTATTTTTATTCTCTATTTAAGTATAATTACCATTGCCTATGGAAAAACACTTTACCAAAATAGTTTAGGGAGTAATCAGTAAGGAAGAAAAGAAACTTGTAGTTAGTTTCTGAATTAATAAAAGAAGTTTAATATATATGCTTGGAAAATATCTAGCACAGTTAAACAAGATCCATGTGAAATATATCCAGCCGTCAAAAAATGAAGGCAATTAGCAGCAATTATAGAGCTTCTTTCCCAAAACTATGTATTGTAAATCCTTTTAATCAGGGAAAGCACCAATAACATCAAGCCATTGTGTGTCTGAACAGGAAGCCTAGTATGTAAGAACACTTTGCTCTTAATTAACTTTTGGATAGCACTTTCTGTAGATTACCATCAGCAGAGGTGCTGCATAGAGGAAACTATGTATTTTAGACTCCAATTATAGGATTAATTGTATTTTTAAGTGCAATGTGGTAATGAGACGTAATGGTTGTTTGCTGGAGGTATATTGTACTTAATAGGTTAGTGGATTAAACAGTCCCTGCATTAAAAGGAATTGTTGTATTTGTCATAAATACCTTTGAGGATAAATTTTCTTTCAACTGTGGGGGGAATTCTTTGATACAAAACATGAAGGATTACATGGAGGTGACAGGAGAGGTAGTCTGCATCTGTCAGGTGTGCTCCTGATCACAGGCCAAGAAAACTTAAAAAGTAACCTGGGGCATGTTACCTTTAGAAACCAAGCCCTGTTATCAAAAATCAAAGTATCTGATACAGTTGAATGTTTTGTATTTGGAAAGGAGAAGGGAAGAAGTAATGCATTTGGAATTTATTATGTTTCTGTACTAGCTGCACTTTTTCTACTGGGCTCACTAACCCCTCAGTTAGAGGGCAACTGTGTTTATAACAATATCTGCTACTGTAGTGTAAAAATGAAGTTGCAAAAGTTAAGTTCTCACTTTTTTTAACACAAGCTTCAAGCCATGACCACAAAGGGCAATTTAAGGAGAAAACAAAACAAAACAAAACAAAACAAAAAAACTGAAGGACCAATCCAAAGTGAATACTTTCCATCTGCTGCTTCAAGACTGGATAGTTTCATAAGAATTATTTGTCATGGGAATTTTGCAGTAATCTGTCCGAACCCCACCCATCCTTTCATGTTGGATATGGTTGGTAATTGTGCAAGGGCATGGGTGGGGGGAAAATTGCTACTGCGATTTTGGAGTTATTTAGTTTCTAGAGACTGAAGACTTTCATTTTTAGCAAATGTATCATCTAGAGTAAGTCTTTTCCTATAAAAGCTGTAGACCTGATGTACCTCCTTTTAACTATGCTGCGTGTACTGGGAGTTGAAATTGCTGTAGATCCAGAGAGGGATACAGTAGGGTTAGAGGGGTCTTAGCTTTGATTTGGTTGAGTGGGGAAGACTGTGCAACAGGACAACCATATTATGCAGTGTGAGCACACACACCAGTATAATGCCAAAGAGAGGGAGAAGGGGATAAACAAATGTTAAAAGATCCCATGAGAAGGAAGAGAAACAACAGCATTTGATTGTAAACTGTGATTAAGATTGGAAACACACAGAAGTAAATGTAAAAGACCATCATGCAAGAGATGTTTAGATAGTAGTACAAGAATAATAACAACAAAAATACAATTATTCGCAGTTATATGAAACATATACAACCAAACTTGTGAACAAAATGATTTAACCTAATTTAAGTTTAGATACCAGTGTACTACTTGTAGTGTCAGCTCTCAAAATATAATAACTTTTCAGTGGTTCTCTAGATGTTGAAAGTTCCTGAGACCTTCTGTCTCTTAAATAAGTGATACAAGATTAAGAGAAACTAAGGAGGAATGCTACTAGAGAGAGTATGGATTTAGAAGAGCAAAACTGATCCCACAACCTTCTGCCTGAAAGAAACCTCTCCTCCATAAATCTGAGAAACGTCTTTTCCCATTTCAAGAGATCCTTCAACCCTCATCCTTCATAACAGATACTTTTTTCAGTAAAAAAAAAAAAAAAAATCTTCTCTCAAGTATGATAAGACTTGAAAAACATCAAGAAAGCTACAGTTCCCTTCATTTATTTGTTTATTTGATGAGCCTTTAAGGTCCTTTTCACACTGAAATCAGCTTGTCAAAGAAAACATTCTTTTTTAATAACTCCTGATGAGTGAAATTATTCCTTTTTTTTTTTTTTTTTTTATGTTCTATATCTCTGTTAGCTGGAAAGACACAAGATCGTACAAGTATTTTTTACTTGACAGCTTCTCCCAGCATTTTTCCAATGAAGTTGGAAAAAAATTGAAGTGTAAAAATCCTATTTTGTTACAATGTTAAGTTAAAAGTCCTACAGCTGTTTCTCTTCAAAATATACATATAAAATGCTAGCATATTCCAAGATGTAATTTACGTATTATTGTAGTCTTGCATGCAAATTACTAGAATTGTGGTTCCATAAAGTATGATGTTAATTAAAACTTAGTGTTAAGTCTATGAAGGATGCCAGAACCAAACTCTTATAAATACTAATGAAAAAGAAGCTAAAGTGATAACAAGGCAGTATAATATACGCTAAGTGTGAATATGACCTTATGACTGTATGCTTTAAAAAATGTAGGAATTGACAGAACATTGATACTAAAAGATCTAAGAAATGGAATATTTCTTCTGAAGAGTTTACAAATAAACCATATGCCAGGATAATTGTTAAGGTGTTCCTCAGTCCTATTATCATTTGTCATCTGAAAGTTTTAGCAAAGAAAGTATAAGGTAATAAAAAGAAAAGGCCAGAACTGTTTATATTGACAGCCAACGTCAGCTTGCCAGTGCAAGTCAGTTTTTCCGACTCTTAAGCCAATGAGTCAAATAAAGAGAAGTGAGTCTGCTAAGATCGTCATCCCTGAACCCAATTAAAGACAATTCTGAGGTTCTTTCAACTTATCCCATTATAACCTTTAGTAAACCACCACCTAATTTTTTTTATTATAATTATTTGTGTAAATGCTAGCTCAGAGAGAATTAGTGTTCTATGTAGGAACTCACATGAAATACTGGATTGGATTTGTAGAAAAGCATTGCATGAATATTAAATGGCTTTAGGAATAAAGGAATTTTAAACAGTATGGTTTTCTGAACCAATTCAGCAAGCCATAAATTCCCAACTAGCTAGTTTTGAAAAAAACATGTCTGGCTTGTGAGTTTTAGTGGCTTGAGAGTGGAGCTAGTGGTAAATCTGATTATACTGAAAACTTATTTTCAGCCTTTGAAATTAAATAATTGCGTTGGTCTGCAAAGCTAAGGATGCTCTTTTACAGTTTCAGCATGAAAACATATTTATCTGTTTCAAAGTCTTTATGTTCTCCTCAGCCATCACAATTCCTTCTGTGGCATCAGCTGGATGGATTCACAGTTCTAAGTTTTAGGACTTAGACCATTCACGTGGTCTATTGGAGTTTCCTCAGGATTTTTTAAAGGTTTTGCACTACCAGCAGAGAACACTTTCCCTTAGTCCATTTATATATTCACACCTCCTTTTCATTAGACATCAAACATTTCTAATTATTCATCTTCATTAGGACTGCTGATTGATTTGGAGATAATCCCCAGAATAAGTCAGAGTTTAGTCTAAGAAGTCATTTCCCTTAGTTGGTCTAAAGCTTTATAGAGACAAATCATTTCTGATCAGTCCAGAGATTCAGAGGAATGACCTCCCTAAGAACCTTTTCCCATGGACCTTTTCCCATTTTGCCCTATAACCTGTCTCACACACAGAATCACAGAATGGTTGGGGTTGGAAGGGTTGGAGATCATCTAGTCCAACCCCCCTGCTAAAGCAGGTTCACCTAGAGCAGGTTGAACAGGTGTGTCCAGGGAGGTTTTGAATGTTTCCAGAGAAGCAAACTCCACAACCTTTCTGGGCAGCCTAATCCAGTGTTCTGTCAGCCTCAAAGTAAGTAAGTGTCTCCTCATATTCAGATGGAACTTCCTGCATTTCAGTCTGTTCCTGTTGCCCCTTCTCCTGTCACTGGACACCACTGAAGAGTCTGGTCCCATTGTCTTGACATCCACCCTTACAAGCATTTATGAGATCTGGTCTGAGTCTTTTCTTCTCCAAGCTAAACACACCCAGCTCTCTCAGTCTTTTCTCATAAGAAAGATGTTTCTGACAATGATATACCAGACAACAGAGATATTTGACTGTTGGAAATCAGATGCACATACTTATCCTTCTGCAGGATGATTGAAGTCACCTTGAGTTCTTTTCCTTGTCCATACTGCTAAATGAGTGTGATATAGAGGACATACAGAAGGCACAATGATCATCTAGAGCTGTGTGGCACACCAAATTCTCCCTGACATAGTTATTGGTTGACCAGCAACCTCACAAGGTAGTAGATAAGACTGTTTACATGGTTGGATAGTGCAATTGCTATGTGCCAGCAACTAAGAGGTTTGGAGTTATTTTATAATATGTAGAATCACTTTGCTGTCATGGCACTGGGAACTTACTGCAGCATTGGCACCTGTCACTAATGGCCATTGAAATATTTATAATGAAGTGACAGATGCACTGATCAGACTTGGTTCAGAAAGAAAACAGGCAACTACCTAAGCAACACTTACACATTGAAATAGAGTGTGAAAAGGCAAAGTGTGAATATTCAAAATAGTGAAGGCTAAAGCAGAAGATGCTGAAGTCCTGGTGGTGCTGTGTATGCAATAACGGTGTTTTTTGTGCTTGACTCAGTCCAGCCATTTGCATAGTCACCAACCCTGATTCATCACAGTTATGATCCAGACTCCCATTTATCCATATTTTTTTACCCACAGCTGCATTCACCAATGAAGGGGTGGAAGGAGCTCAAAAACAAACAAACAAAAAATCCCAGCACTTGCTAGTCTGTTTTCAAAATAAACTGTCCAATGATTAAGCTTGAAGGGTTGGTTTCCTTAACAATACCTATCTGCAATTTGTTAAGAAGATATGAACAATTAAGATGACAATGGAATATGTCACTTCTAGACAAATTAGATGGGTTTTTTTTGAGCCAAAACATATATATTACTTCCCATCTTTATGTTCCCATGAGAAAAATGGGAGAAAATCATTTCAGATTGGTCCAAAATTGATTTTTTCCACAATTTTTCAGGTCAGCCAATGAAGTGAAAAATCAATTCTTCACACAGCTTTAACTCAAGCCCTTCTTGAATATAGAATTATGACTTTCCTCATGAGCATTTTTCATGGCATTCCTCACCACACAAATTAATTTATCTTAATTTGACATAGGTTAATTAATTTATCTTCACAATACTTCTGTAAAAGAACTGGAATTGCTGTTTAGATTTCACACAAGAGAAGTTGGGGTATAATTAGAGAGCAAAAATTGCACTTTTAGGTGCTCTCCACGAATGCAATCTACTTTAGCAGAGTGGTTAGCTGTTGCATGAAGTACAGAGCTCACAGTATAGACTATGTACATGTTCAAAGCACACTTCCCACAGACATCAGCTTCCTCTATGTTTCCATACTGCCTTTGTGAACAAGATTCCAGGGTTTCATATTGGACACTAGAGACAGGAATACAATTGGTTGTTAGCTTTGAAAAATTGACTTTAAAGGACCCAACACACAGGCACCTGTTCAGAAGTACAACAGTTAGAAATACTTTATAAAATAAAATAACATATTTCCCTCTAACTGTAAAATGTTTCTGCAGTGTTACATTCAGCTGTGTTCCAGAAGAAGTGAGGCTACAATACTACAGTTGTCTACTATAAGCCATCAAACTGTTGCCAGGAATAAAAGATTATACAATGGGGAATATGCAATGAGACCATGCGTCTTTATATCTTGAAGACTACAATGATAAAGATCAATTATATATGTGAAAACCTATCTGCACCCAGATACGACCATCACATCCCACTGACAGTAATGCAGGTTCAATGAAATGACAAAAATGGCCTAAATTGTTCATCTTCACTCACTTTTTTTTTTTTAAATAATGTCATGGCATATTACCCAAGACAAAAAACAGCAACACACTTAAAATCATGCGGGCAAAAATCCCCCATCTTTGTATCACACCAATAAAGTGAAACTAAACATTGTGATTTGTCTGCCTGAACATCTTCCTTAAGTCTCTTTACAGGACAAGGTAAAGTGATTTTAATTTCTGAGGCGTGCCTGAACTCACATTCACGTGCTGATTGAGGTTTAGAATCTTTTATTGAGAAAAATATAGACTTCAGAGCTAGCAGTCTAGTGTTACAGTATGGCACTCTGTGAGACCATTAAATTTAATCATTCCTTCAGACTCACTCCAGCAGTGATTTCAATTAAATTTGTTCAAAATTTATCAGTTTCCTGCATGTAGGCATAAATGATTCAAAGGCACTTACATATTCACTGAGCAGATGTATTGAAGTGTGCATATTATTCTTACAACTTTTCTCAGTTTTTTTCATAAATTTACCTAATAGAAGCTTCTATTACTCAAAATTATTTTCCTCTGCATTAAATGCTCTCGGTGTTCATTTGGAAATAAAATCTATTTTTCTATGCAAATTTTCAAAATATTACTTAGACATCAAAACTGCCCTTTTCTTTGTCATGCTGCTACAGCTATTTCCCAGAGGAAACATGATGGCATTTAGCTTACTAATGACTTGGAAAGCCGTTTTCTGCAACATAACATTGTTGATTCTGACGTAGTTTTCAGGAAACATGACGGAGCCTGTGCATGGAATTCATCATTGTTTCTTTGTTTTCTCAATTATCATCATGGGATGTGTGCTTTTACACTAAATAAATATATCACTCGTGAGAAGACAAACAAGTAAACGGCACAAGCATCTCAAAGATAACATTAGATAAGAGGGCAAGCACTTAGTTCACAATAAATGTGTTTGCTCTTATCTATCTACAAGAACCCATTAAGCATCTTTGTGTCCTAAAGAATTTATCTGCAGGAACCCATTGGGCAGGGTCTTTGCTTCTATATGTGTATCTACAGCTGAAAGTACTGCTTTTGTACTTACCTATATGCCTGTTTAGGGATGACAACTTTAAGTATTTCATACTTAAAAATCTTCCAAATAATGTGTTAAATCTACCTTTGTTTGGGTAGCTTCTCATATCTGCCAAATGGAAAAAGCAGAAATTAAATGAAGTAATCATTATGTGCAATTTTCTGAGTAGATAGTGTTTGCAAACTATTTAAGTTAACTGTTTTAGAATGAAGGGGAAAAACACCATCAAGATGGTAGAAAATACCCATTACTTCCAAAATATATTTGCGTATCTTCAGATGTAGCCAAAGGCTCAGTTGTTAGCAAGCTGTAAGGATTAAACATTACATTGTACTCATCACCTACTCAATTCTGCAACTCTCCCTCCTACAGAAGAGCACTTATTCAATGGCTAACCAACCCACTTCAATAAGACTACTTATTAAATAAACTGTCATTTAGACTTAGTAGGAGTGGCTGACCAGATTTGCATAGTAAGCATTTTCTTTGAATTAATTGCTATTATTCAATCTAGTTATGCTTTTGTTACGATTTCTTTTCATCATTACAAACTGAGGGAGAACATGGAGCCTTTCGTAAATTGTACTTTATAGCTTTCTTTCAAATAAATTCAAACTGTATTTGAAAGGTGATGTCAGATGTCATCTTCTGCTTCATCACAAAATGTATGAGCCACAAAGTACTATGCATGATCTGACTAGCTAAAGCTGACTTCTTGGGGACACCTTCTCTACTCCCTCCACCAGGGAGCAGGGCAGGATAGTGGCTTCAGATACTTAGGTGATTCCTCCCAAATGCTGCCAGGACAGTCACAGAAAATTAGCTTCCATTCATCTATCAACCTACCCTGAAAGTCACAGTCACTCAAAAATACCTGAAAGAGCAGCATTAATAGAAACAATAGAAGTTCCAGTTAGCATACATGAAGGTTAAGAAGTAGAAATCATAACCTTGCTATGTTGCCCAGAAACTATTAATAGAAGATCTACACTACTCAATTCATTGTATGATTTTCTTATTTCATGCAGTAATTCCTGCAGAAGTCAAATGATGTTAGTACTCTAGCTTTTAGTCTGCATCAGAAACAGCTTCAGTTGTTTGTTTTCTTTAATTTGATGCTGGCTGGGATTATAGAAAAAAACACAGCTATACGTAACTTGTTTGTACAGTGACTAGGACCAGGGAGTATTGGCCCATGACTTGAGCTTCTAAGAATGACAGTAATGAAGACGATTCCCAAAGGAAGGTCTGCTTGGCAACTTTCAGTTCTAAGACAATAAATTTTTCTACCTTCTTTGGAGATAGAAACCATAGGGAAAATGGGTGGTGCAACCACTGCACATTTTTTAAATATAGCTGAGAAGTTTCCTGGAATAAGCCCAGAGAAATATTTCATGGCCTGATCATTACTTATGTAAAATAAGCTAGTGCATTAAATAAATGTTTTTCTGTCTTTACCTAAATCACATTCTAAACCATCTGAAAATTAAACCTCACAACTTTTTTAACTTTGTATTTTTAATAGTTTGGATTAAAAGAGCCTTTAATATTTTTAACCCCTGATTTTTTTCTACTAGACATTCAAAATAAGGTGTCTGAGGCATCTATTATTTTGCTCATTTAGACATTCATTATGGCCTTAGTTTCACAATTGATGACAAAGATAGCTTGATAAAAACCAAGAATTCAAACCAGAAGTATTTACCCTGAAATTGTGAGGAAGCTTTGTTCATGTAAAGTATGAATATTCTGGCATCTTAACTTTTCGATTAAAAAAAATAAAAAGTAAACATTAAGATCAGAAAGCATTTTCAATATTTTACAGAAAAAAAGTTATTTTCATTAATATTTGAAGCAAAATTCTAACCATTTTTAACTCACAAATTTTAAAGAAATTGTGTGTTTAAACCTATAAGAAGAATTTTGCTTTCAGGTCATATTTGCAAAATGCATGAGGTTTAAACCTCCACAGTGTATTAACATCCAAGAGGTGCTTTGTGTTGTCACAAGATGTAAGACCTATATGAGAGCCCTGTGTTAACTCTCCTGTGCTTCTGTGCACTGAAGCTAAACAAATTAGGTATTTCGCAAGGTAGATTACTAGAGCCCTTGATTTTAATACCTTACTATATAAATGCTCACACTAGAACTCTTAAATAAGGTAAGTAGGAGGAGAAATAAATCTTAAAGGGAAAAACAGTTGTTTCTGCAACCCTTCAGGCAAACCCCTCTGCAATTTCAATATGTTAATTTACTATTTTATTTTTCTGATAAGTGAGGAAAGTAATTAAAATGTTTTAGCAAGAAAATAATTTAAGCTAATCAATCCAAGACAAAAAGTGAAGAAAGACAAAACGAAACAACAACAACTACTACCAAACCTATTTTATCATGATGCATTTATATAATTCCGTAAATGTACCTGGACCTTCATAAAGAATTCAGATTAGGTCTTTGCCTCAGGTACCACACAGATAATGATAACAGTTTTTATATCCACTTACTATTAGACATGCTGAAACACATCCTGCTATAATATAACTCCACCTGTATCACTCCTTCTTCCTAACAGCCCACTTTAAAGAATTCCATTTTAAGGTTGGTTTAATGTATTGTATTAGGAGAACTCACACAGTTCACTACAGAGTGGTTACATTGAATATCCAGCAAGAAATGGATACAATTCTTTCTGCTATTTTTGTTGAAATTTTAAAAAGCAAATTTGAACTGAAAATATTGAGAGCATATTCTAGTTGGCTTTGTACGTCCTCCAAAAGCCTGTACTGCAAAACCTGTCGTAAGTGATTCTGAAAATTTCTTTCTATATACAAACCAGTTATACTAGTTGCTATAACCGTTTGTGGTTTTCTGTGTTTGGTATGGTTTTGTTTGTGTTTTTGTGGGGTTTATTTGTTTGGTTGTTTTTTGGTTTTTTGGGTTTTTTGTTTGTTTCTTTTCCCAACAGGAAAAGCAGAATTTTGGGGGAGGAATAACCCCAGGCACGAGTACAGGTTAGGGGCTAACCTGCTGGAAAGCAAGATTGCAGAGAAGGACCTGGGAGTTCTGCTCCACAACAGGTTGATAATGATTCAGCAATGTGTTCTTGTGGCCAAAAAGGCCAACGGTATCCTGGGGTGTGTTAGGAAAAGTGTGACCAGCAGGTCGAGAGAGGTTATCCTACCACTCTACTCTGCCCTGGTGAGGCTTCATCTGGAGTACTGTGTCCAGTTCTGGGCTCACCGGTTTATGAAGGAGAAGAAATTACTGGAGGGAGTCCAGTGATGGGCTATGAAGTTGATCAGGGGCCTAGAGCACCTTTCTTATGAAGAGAGACTGAGAGAGCTGGGTCTGTTCAGCCTGGAGAAGAGAAGGTTGAGAGGGGATCTCATCAATGCTTATAAATATCTGAAGGGTGGATGTCAAGAAGATGGGACCAGACTCCTTTCAGTGGTGCCCAACGATAGGATGAGGGGCAACGGGCACAGACTAAAGCATAGGATGTTCCATCTAAACGTGAGGAGAAACTACTTTGAGTCCAACAGAGCACTGAATTAGGCTGTTCAGAGAGGCTGTGGAGTCTCCTCTGTGCGATCTACTCTATGTGAACCTGCCTTAGCAGGTGGGTTCGACTAGATGATCTCCAGGGTGGCCTCCAACCTTAACCATTCTGTGATTCTGTAATTTTGATTAAAGGAAATTTACTGAAATATACTTAATTTTAATTTACTTACCTCACTTATTTTCAGATTTCTAAATGTTAGTATTTTTCCTTGAAACCAGGGAAAGTATGTAACTCCCACTTTTACGTTACCTCCATCTTAAATCTTCTAAAGGGCACTTGACACATAACAGATACTTGTACTATACTCCTCTATTGAAAATCACAGGATGCTGAAGAGGATCCTTATTGCACGTGGCCTCATAAAATCATTTCAGTGAAGATTAATACAACAGAACAGTGCTTGAAGCAGACATCAGAAAACAGACCCTAAATGTCCAGTCAGAGAAAATTATAAAATGTGACAAGGAAATCAAATAACATACCTTTGTTCCTGTACTCATTTTCCTCTTGGGAAAAAACAAACAAAAACATTGTCTCATGCTTTTACAGTCAGTAAACAAAATAACTTAAACCATTTCCCTTTATCCCAGGTCTTCATAATATGATTTTTAAATTCACTTAGTTAAATATGTGATTTGCTGTTATATTGAAATTACAAAGCATATAGAGAAGTTGAGAAATGATAAAACAGGATAAGAGCAGTAAGGCAGACATCAGTGGCTTTTGCTGACAGGGAAATTATTTGATTTAATGGTGACAAACCAAAGGTTAACCTTCTGGTTGAGCTGCTCGGATGTTCTATAAATGATTTTGGTAAAATATTGGTTTGTTCCTGAAACAGCTGGTGATACCAATTGACAAAACATCCTTTACACAGAGGATGATCTGTCTGTTAGTCTAGCACTTGCATTGATTGGTTCCCCTGTCTGGTAAATCCAGAAGACTGAAGAGTAATAGAAAAGGACGAAATTCAAATGCTTGTGGGGCATCCTTAAGGCCTCATAAGAATATATGCTATAGACAAAGAAGCCATCAAGTTCTAAGCAAGTGAGGAAGAATATTACCAGAGCTTGTTTACCCATCACAACATAACTCTGATCTCCCAAAGTACTGTGGAGGATGAAAAAACAAAAACCAAACCAAACCAAACCAAACCGAACCAAACCAAACCAAACCAAAACAAAAAAAAACAAAAACAAAAAAAAAAAACAAAAAAAAAACAAAAAAAAAAAAAAAAAAAAAAAACAAAAAACCCCACAAAACCACAAACAAACTAGGTGCATGGACATTAATGTCTTTATACAATGCATTAGGGGGAACTTGTCTGAAATTATGTTATATATTCATGCCATGCACATTCAGGAGAGCTGAATTCAAGCCAGAACATATAATGCACAATGATGAGGAGAATCAAACCCTATCTTGTAGTAGGAAACCAAGAGACCTGGGACTATTGTCCTAGTAGAGGAAGGGCTGAACAAACAAGGAAGTATAATAGCACAGAGAACTACTACCAACTAGGAGAAATTTAGGATGGAAAAGATGGAAAGGAAAAAAAAAGCCACCAAAGGTATTAACGGCTCATGAAAAAAGTTTGAGCTGAAATTAAGATATGGTGCTTTTAAGTCAGAGAAGTGAAGTTTTGAAAAAGTGTTCTAATAGTAAAGAAGACATAACCAAACCCTGGGCAGCTGTAAGACCTGAAGACTGTAACTGCTTACACTACAGAATCAATCATGTTAGAAGAAGGCTTTCTCCTTCCCTCTGTAATGTTAGGGATTGAAAGACAAATTTTTCTGCCTCAAAGTTTTAAGTTGTATGACAAAAGATATTAGAACTACCTGCATGAAAAAAGGTAGTGTCCTACTTTTGCAGAACTGCTTCTAATACAGATGTTTCCCACAAGAAAGTCCAGCTCCGTGGCTGTACCATGGCATGGGAAACTTCTGGCCAAAGTTATGGGAGCCTGTTACTACTCATATATGACGCTACAAGAAATTCAAGAAATTAGACCTGTCTTTTTCTTTTCTTACCTAAACTTTTTGTGCCAGTAGGTCTGAGAAATTTTGTTTGCCTTCAGTACTTGAGAAGGCTGAAAATTTGATGACCCTGCTGAAATGCAAATGTGGAGATTTCAGGCATTCAAGTTACAATTCTCCAGAAGTAGAAAAGAATAAATGTTAGTAAAATCCATTTAAAGGCTCAATAGCTTCATTACAAGAACAATTTTAGGCTATGGGAGATAAAAAATAAGCCATATGTTGAGTCCAAATTTTTTTTCAGTCTCACAGGTGATCAGTGAGAGTTGAGAAGTCTTCCTACTCTATTGAAGATTCATCTGACACTACTGTGGTACTGGTGATAGTCAAACATAGACCTCTCTGGCTTGTTTTTCCTGTCAGTTTATACAAAGAAGCCAGACAATTTAACCACTCAACGGACAAGCTTGGCAGATGAAGAACCCAGAAGCCAGTTTATACAGTTTACTTTTCCAGAAGTGGCATCTGAGTCTGGTTGACCTTTGACTGATTTTTATTGCAGACTTAGTCCAGCTGCTATGTAGCTAGTCTGTAGCAGGTGTATCCTGTCCTTCTGGAAAAGTTCCTTCAAAGCCATTTCTAATTATGAAGAATTCGCATACTTTTTAAATGTGCTTAATGTTATGCAACATGTGTAGCTACTGTTTTCTTCATAAGTAGAAGTTGGAAATCATTGCGTACAAACAAGATTTCATAAAATATGACCATTAAAAAAATAGCTGATTATTGCTTAGGTGGAAATAAGATGTATGACATCTTGCATCACACCAGCTTCTTCTTCTTTGAATCAACACCTAAACATGTACTAGTAACTCCATTTATAGTTTTTATACTTTTACAAGTAAAATAGTTAAACAGCTTTTGTTTTTTCTACCTTAAGATGTTCTGAGGTATGTGATTAATCGGAAAAGAAATTCCTTGCTTCTTCAGGTCCACATAAAGCACACTTTGGCACACGATTTCTATCAGTTACAGCAGCAACACTGAGATGAGCATGTCTCCATATAGAAATTGCAATCATGTCATATAGACTTTAAAATAAACTTGCTTTAAAAATTCTTCTGTGTATTTGGGTATAAATGCACATTAATAATCCTTTCTTCCTTTCCAAATTATAAGTACCTTTAAAATATTTGTTTTTACTAAAATATAATATTCTAAATGTCATTCCTTTTTTTCCATTCTTATGATGTTTACTTCGGCTCCTGCTTTCATTGCAACCTTATCTGTCATATTTCAGCTGATTTTGCTTGTTGTTCACACTTTTCCATTGTTCTGACAGCATTTAGAACAACTGAAATAAAGCACCACTGATAATATTTTTCCTGCTAAAGTGTTTGTTTTAAATATTTGTGGCAGTATCACACTTTAATTTTATGTAAATTGTTCTAATAAGCCCAAGATTATGTGGTCTATATTGACTGTTATTTCCAAGTGTCTGAGAACTCAGCTTAACCATTAGTTTTGAAATGAGGGGCAACACAACTGTTTTCTTACTCATTTATTTGGTTTAAAACTTATCATTGTGTGTTTTTAAATATATAGGGAAGTAACAAGGTAAGCGTCTCTACCAGCCCAACAACTCTAAGTCATTCTGTCAACATAGGGAATGTTGTTTTAATTTTCTTTATAGTTTATAGTTTTTCTTTTAAGTTTTTTGCAGACATTAGAGAATTAAACTTTGTAATGCATCAGGGATGCCATCATTTTACAAAAGAGAAAAATTAGGCATGGTTAAGATAAAAAGCTTCTTTGAGTTCAAGCATCTTTCCATCAGGATCCAGAATATAACTTCCCACCAGTATTGTGCTTTGACTAGAAGACATTTTCCCTCACAGTGGTGAATGAAAGAGAACAGTGAAGAAGATGAATGGCAAAGGCTCACTTCATAGTTAAAAAGTATACCACTAGAAATTATCTGTTCTGAACAGAAAAATTCAAATAATGCACCACCTCAAATATGAATCATTGAGTTACACATCCTAAGAACTGGTGAGCTCTTAAAGCATGGTGGGAGTTTCACCAACTGTTTTGGACACCAAGCATTCTGCCCTACTTAGCACCTTACAGCATAATACAGAGCAACTTCAGATGAGTGGCACTGAACAATTTGATTTTAAATTCTCTTATCTACCCAAACTATCATAGCAACATCAACACATTGTAAATCATCTTATACCAAACAATGAGACAAACACCCAAATAAAACAAATATATTTGATCTTGCTTTACCATGGAAAGATACACATTCTTAATTCCCATTTCCAAATGGCATGTGATTGGTAGGAGACAAAATCAAAAGTGATTGCAGATACTGGTCTTATCCACACTAGTGAATTTCAGCCATGGGCAAGCATAGTTCTGCTGTCTGGAAAGAGAATCAAGGGCACAACAGAACACAGTACTTGCACACGTAAAGCCACTGTGATAACTGCAAATACAGGATTAGCTATTTGTGCAAAAAGTGGCATTCATGATATATGTTCTCCAGATTTCCCTAAAATTGCATTTTGATTATCAAGTGCTGCTCTTGGATAGCTTGCTGAGACACTGCCAATTCACAACAAAGTGCAATCCTCCACCTACAACAGTTTCTCGAAGAAATACAGAACAAAATTTACTTTATTGCAAAATTTACTTTATTGGTTTTGTTAGTGGTTTGCGCTTGTTTTTGTTTTGGTTTTTTTGTGTGTGTGTGTTTTGAGTTTATTTGTTTTAGTTTGTTTTTCTGTCTAAAACCCCATCTACTGATTTGACAATGTACTCATAACAAGGGTTTATCATGCTTAGCCTGATATTCTCCAGAAGCCTGTGGAGTGCTGCCATGTGCTAGGACTGATTTGTGTTGCACAGAATTGCAAAGAAGCAGGTGCACGTGTGGTGTGTTCACATGAGAAGTCAACTGGTGTGAGTGATTCCCTTAGACTTCCTCAAGTGCTCTGTGCTTGCTATGACACAGAGAGGTTCCTTGACCCAAACTTTTCTCACAGACATATTTTCTTCCTCCATCTAGCTTTCTCTTTCCTTCTTTCTTCTTCCTTTATGTTTGGTTCTGATGGACAAAAGAAAAGATATATTTCCAGGCAACTTGCTATATTTACAATCAAGTGACATGGCAGCCAGACCATTACTTATCAACTCTCCATTAAACTTTAATAGATTAATCATTAATTATTGAGGAATTAATGTTCAGATCCAGCTGTGCTGTCCCAGTTCAGTTCACAAGTGTCAACAAAGATACTTTATGGCCTATGCTGTTGAGTATTCAGATTCTCAATCACCTCTTACTCTCACATCTCAGCTTTCTGAAGCAGAAAAAGGAGATTTTTTTTCAGTAAGTGTGCAGACAGAATGAGAGAGAAGCAGAAATCTGAGCTGAAGAATAATTTTCCAGTGCTTGGGAACATGCTGATACTTCAGTTTTGTGAATAAACATCTTCACTTAAAGACTAAAAAAACCCAATCACTTGAAGAGCAGCTTTTTAAACTAAGTATATAAAGCTATCTGAAACATATTATCCACAGATCCCATAACATGAACAAATGCATATCTGCCACACAGCGGCAAAAGAAAGTGACAGTGACTTATTAGTATACAATAAAAGTGAAACTATCATTCTAAACATAGCTGAGTTTGGATCTAAAACCAAACCAACTGTTATAATAGCTGATATATGTTTTTAAAAGCTCCTGAAGCATAAGAAGGGTTGATAATAAAAGTAGCAGATGATTTAGAAGTGTACCCATACTTACCCCATTAGGAATGAAAACTGAATTTCTGCACTGTATATGTATTTTGTCAGCTATAAGTACTAAAACACAGGTCAAGAGATAATTAAACGTAAACTAAAGGAACTGGTATGCATACCTTACTTTGGAGATCACTGTGCATATGCCATAAAGACAGGCTCTGTCAAGCAATCTTTCACTTCCCCTACCCCTGCCAATATCAGTCTACCTGTCAATCCACCTGCCTATTAGTATGCTGTTCAAGGTTGAAAAGAAATACCAAAGCAGTGTTTCTCAGTCAGTCTTCATTGCCACAAGGAATAAACAATGAACAGAGAAACTTCATCACTAGTTCATTATAGTCACTTGTAAACAATTTAGAAGCATAAGCAGACTTTGGGAGTAGGCAGGTAATTACTGAGATAAAAACTATATAAATCAGGGTACTGAAACTGTCATCTGCAAATCCTATGGAAGAAAGTGAAAACATATATTGATATATAAGGAAGGGAGCCAACATGAAATGATAAGTGTGTTCCCAAGTCATTTTGATAGCTGATTGCTTTCTTTCATGAGGACAGCATGAAAGATATCAGACAGAAATAATTTTGACTTTGACTTTTACATTTACAGAAGATTCAAGTACACGGATAAGGAGACTGGCAAATAAAAACTCAGTGCTGTAAATATAGGCCCCATACGCATTGACTGTGGGTGGACTGTGAGGTTCTAAGCGTGATTTATATTTGTTTCATTATCATTAGGAAAACATGGGCCTTGAAATTAAAATCTCTTTATCCAATACTTCCATAATATCATAATGGCTGATATATCCAGCAGTTCACTTCAGTCTGTTGTAGTAACCATCACAGCCACATAAGAGGTTATTTAGCAGAAATTTATTGTCCTCCTGAAATGACAGGTTACCATTATGTCCAGACCCAATGAGCTGTGTGCATGATCTCACACATACACTTGCATAGAGTATATGCATGAATATATTCTTGTTAAGAGAAGAGTTTGACATGCTGAAGTTGCACACCGAAAACCAAGGTCTACCCTCCTGGGCACAGGGGAGTATTTTATCAGAGTTAACAATTGGTACACGATTACATAATTATAGGTGGGATTGTTAGTTCATTCTCTTTACCATTTGGACAGAAGATGGCTCCACCAAGGCCATTAGCAAAAACATTGGGACGGTATCAGGGGCTGGTTAATAATTTGCTAGCACTGCAAATAACATTCTAATAAATAATGGATCACTGGATTCCTTGGAGGTCAAGAGAGAAGGATGTGGAGCCAAAGGCTTGAATCTGAAAGGAGTCTGGTAGCCATGTCTTTATGAATTGGACTGTAGTAAGTACACTCTTCCTTTACTCTTACCTCAGAGCTTACCTTGTGACAAAGGCAATTTCAAAATACCTGGCTAACATTAGGACATTCCTCTGCTTTATATACAGTAATATGTAAAATTTGGGTATTGTACAATCCTTGTTCTGTTCCCGACTGCAACTCCCAGAAAACATATAAGATTTCGAGGTGCTCTTGCACTGGACTTCACACAGTGTCTTACTAGCAGCTAATAGAGTGCGCTGTGTGGAGTACTGGTCTGCATGTCAGTGGCTACCACTAGCCAGTGGGGCTTGGGCACATTCACCATCTGTGCCTGTAGTAAATCCGCAGTGTGCTTTCTACACCATCCTCAACCACAGAAGTCCCTTTAAACTAAAAGACCCTGGAAGAGCATGGGTGGACTTTGCTTACAGCACAATTCTCTGATGGATATTATAAGGGAAAATGAGTGATGTTTCCTTCTGTTCATTTGGCAGTGTATTAGAAAACTAAAACAATGTGTATTAATTTCAGTAGGAAATAAATTTATAAAAGGGCATATATTAAGGCTGCCTAGCTCGTTTGTATTTCTGACTGTCCTGATGTCCTGAACAGTTATTTTAAAGTGGATAGAAAAGCATACTGGTCCAAAGAAACTTCACATATGTGTTAAAATAAATTTACTAACATTTAATAAAGATGGTCTCCTCATTTCCTCAGTGCTGACAGGAGAAAATAGAGAGTCTTCTCTCTAACAGAAAATAAACAGTCTTCTAGGGTGAACAAGACTAAGAAAAGGTTTGTGGCTCTTGCAATTTTTTTTTTTAATTAGTTTTGGAACAATTAGTTTTCTTTCTTCCATGCATTCACACTCACACAAGTACAATGCATCTGACTAGAAATCATTTGATACATGCATTTGACATAAATTTGCTAGCAAGCCAAATACACAAGACACTATAAGTCTGTAGCTATACCACCTTGGGCTTTGATCTTGTCAGATCTCATAAACTAAGCAAGATTGGGCCTGCTGTGTAATTGGGATGGAAGACCTCCAAGGAAAACCCAGCTGTTGTAGGAAGTGGTGTTGGTCACACAGTAGGTGGTATTCTTCATTCTGGCTCCGTACTGAATCAATGCCATGCAAAAATGCTGCTGGAGGTATTGTCTGTGCACGATACATAAATCTAAGATGCTGACCAAGTGGGCTAATTAGATATCCCCTGGCACATTTCATAAGAGCTAAAATTGTTAACTGCAGCGTCCTGGACAAAGTCCAAACTGAGTTAATACATTATGCCAACTTAAATATTCTCTACAGTTGCAACTGAATAAAGTATTTAAATACTTCTAATTCACTGTATTCTGTTCTGTATCATTTATGTACATTGTTAAGCAACTGCCACATTTTACTCTAGAGGTGATGACATTTCACTGTTGGTTGAACTAATTCCTGTATGTCCTATAAAACATAGTCACAGTGAAAAGCATCTTGTACAAGTAAATATTTATACAGAGCATGTTTACTGCTATATAGCTTGTTTCTCAGAATATCTCATATGCCTTAGACCTCAATTAGCCAAGCTCTTTTTTATGAACAAAAACTGAAAGTGTTGCCTTATATTTTAATTTCCTGACTAGTCTACCGCTTAGGTAAAATTTAACATTGGTGTGTAAATTTGGGCAGATTAAGAATATTTTGCTTTACAGAAAACTAAAATTCAAAGCAAAACAAAACAAAGCTTTCTAGGTCCTCAGAACTGCAAGCATCTGAAGATCAGAAACAAGTGTCCAAAAGTTTGCATTGTGTATTCTTTAGCACATTCAGCTTTTTCACACCGGTACAGAATTCACTGAGCCACCAAATAAATTGCATTATTAAAATCTCAATGTTATGTGACACAATTATGATGAAGTTTGGAATACCATCCTGAATTTCTATTGCTCTAAGACTTGCAAAGTTAAAATTAAAACTCCATACTCAACTTCGGATTTTAGAACTCTGATAGCACTGTAGGTGAAACATCAGCAAGAAGTGAGATTAATGGCGATGTAATTTTCTCAGAGGAAAAAACCTCTGCTGTTAACATTCCAATTTAATTATTTAACTGTCAATTTAAAAAATTAACACATAATATAAAAAGCTATACATTGGATTATATTTGTATAATTTGCCAAGACTGAAACCATGCAGTTCAACACAATTTTATTTGGCAGTATTCATGTGAAAGGAAGAGTGCATTTAAATGTTCATTTTAATGACATCTTGTTTGAACATGTTATAATAATTAAAGGTATAGTAACTTTATCAGCAAAATTAGCTGCCAGATCACTATTTAACTGTTGATCCTTGGATATTATGAAATAACTCCGTAGAATATTTTTTGAGGGAGGGGAAGTGCTGAAAAAATTGTCAATGACTTTTAATCATGTTGAGATCACAGATATTCTGGAGGAATGTGGACCATCAAAAGAAAAGTAATCATTCCTGTGCTATTCTATAAATTCATACAATCTGGACATTCTTGAAGGAAATATTGTTCAGTTGGGTGAACAGACTCAAGATTTGCACACAAAAGGGAGACTTTTTCACAAGGTAAATGGGGTGGTTTATTACAAAGTAATTCAGCAACTGTAGATTCTTAAAGTGAGTTTTATTAACTAAAATTCTGGAATGAAATCTCTTACTGGCAATGAGAATAACTTAATGATAGCACTTCATCTCACTCAGGGCTTCAGGGAAATGCCTTAACTCATTTGTGGGCCAAATCCTAGAACCTTTTCTCTCAGCTAAGCAGCAGAACTAATCTTTTTCTTTTTCAATATGTACTTCAATATGTTCTGCACATCTTATACCGAAAATAGTGTACAAAAAGAGTATATAAAAAACACACTGGGAGCAACGACTGGAAGTGGAATCTTCCAACTCACAGTGAATGCTCTAAACATTAAAAGGCAGTCTAATGCTGCTGGGTTTATTCTTTTCCTTTCATGCTCTCTCAGGATTAAAAAAAAAAATAATAAAATAAAAAAAATTAAAATCCATATATTTCTTTCTTCACTGTGGAAAGTTTTAAATATGTTTGATGTACACTGAAACCTACATCTATGTATACATACAAAAACTAACACACACATTGGTCTTTCCACTCTCACCACTCTTGGCTGCTGTCCAGAGGAGTAGAAATAAGTGTTGAACTAATTTCAAAATACAAATTGAAATTGAACCTGAGTACCCCACCAACCAAGTGAAAGTTTCAATTACAAAAGTTCAACAAAAGATTAAGGGAACCTGCCTTTCCAGGTATTTCCTAAAAAAAAATAAAAAAGAAAAAAAACCAATTTTCTTGTAATAATTTTTACCTAGCCTCAATTCTTCTTTTAAAAGTCAGAGGAAATAATATTTAGTCCCAGAAAAGGAGTTTAGATTAAAGTGGCTATTAACATTAATTTGCCTATTATTTTTTAATTCCTGTACTATTCAAAAATGGGCTGAGGTAGGTGGCTTGAAACATTAAACACAGTGGGGAGATGGGAAAGAAAAGGGGAAACCCAAAGTTGAGAAATTTAAATTTAGACCTCAAATAAGTAGGAATTACTCCTCCTGATATTAGCGGATGTTTTAAAATAGATGTGGCCACAGATTTCAGATGCCTAAAGGTAGAGTTCCAAATTCACATTTAGGTACTGGCTTGATTTCAAAATATATGTAAAACTCTAGGTCCCACTGGTTTTGAAATAGCACTTCTGCCAGGTTATTTTTATTAAGTTATCTCAATGCAGATTTGGAAGCTTGGATATGCGAGCATTAAAGTTATGGACGTTATTATTTATTTTGGCTTTTGCAAGAAGTATAGTGATACATTTGTATATGTGGCCAAAAATTGTATTTAAGGTCCTTTTCTAATTATCATCCACATGTGTTTGAAGACAGAAACAACAGAGAGATTTCTCCTGCTAGTGGTAAAACCAAAGAGAGGGTTTGGCAGAAGCCAAATGTTGTGGAGATCTCAGGGACACAGGTGCCTTGTCCTTTTGAAAGATAAATAATTCAGGTACTTAAATAAGAGTTTTATAGAGCAACTGTGGGCAATTAAAATAAGATCAAGAAGTTACTTCTTGGTTAGTCAGTAAGGGCACTTTTCTTAAAAAAAGAATAAAAAAAAAAAAAAAAAAAAGACAGAAATGCTTTTACTTATTTCCCTAAAACCCCAGAACTCTAGATTTGTAGTACTGTTGCAAAAGCTTTCAATGAGAAGAAACAAATGCACTTCAGGAGATGATACGGTGAGAGCATTTGAGAATTTGATTATAAAATCCTGTCAAATAGATCAAAAAGAAGAATGGATTAAAATACACTGTTTCCTATCTCTATGTATGTTATATTGAATGACTTGAATATAAAGACTTGTCTTTTCCACATTTGATATATTTCTTAATGCAGAAGTTTTAAAAGCTTAGGCTTACATACGCTAACGAAAAATGTTTTCTTGATTTTAGTATAGCAAAGATATGACCCTTATACAATTTTTCAGTAATTATCTCTTACTTTCACAAATTTCTTTAGTTGTATTTTGAGTAGAGCTTTGTACTACAGCCATAGAAACAGGTACTGAAAATACTGGCGTATATCTTTCAGTACTATGACTGCATAGTTTGATGAATCTGTAGTGAAAGGGAGTTACAGCAATTTACATCAGTTTAAAATCTTACCTTTTTCCTGATTATATATATATATATATATATATACACACACAACCATCCATCCACTTATATGAATAAGACAGAATTTAAATGTAACAGAAAATTTACACTCAATATTCCAAAAAAGGGGAAAAGAAGAAAGAGGTTATATACCCCGGCAGGCTTTAAACAACTATGCTAAATTTTCAAGGCTCTGAACAAAGAGTGTATAAATGAAAATCAGACTTTCTTTTAAAGTCAAGTCATGTGTCCTCAGGTCTGCACTCTCCTAAGGGGGTTTACAAGCATAAGCAGACTCATATCCCTTCATTTTTAATAAGTCAAGAGTTTAATGGTTAACCCAAAGTTATGCATTCCACATGATATAAAGTACAGGAAATTTTCAGCAGAGAGAACAACAAAGAGTTAAACTCAATGTTGTGTTTAGAAGACAAATAATAGCAGGACAGAATAGTAGCAGGAAAGAAGTACAACGTAAAATGAAGGTTTTAAAGGACTTGACAGCTTCTTCAGTTGCAGTAAATTCTTGTACAAAACTATACGTCTACCAGAATGATTTTGTTTTAAAGATTTCTAACATGTTCATGTCAGCGGCCTTTGCAAACCTAGCAGTATTCAACTTTCATGTCTATCGATAAAAAATGTCTTGCACATTCAATTTACAAAACTCTGATGAATGACTAAATGGATGTTTTTTCTAACTCTGGGTATATTTTCTGTGCTACTTTTGTAATTATTCGATTTTTTCCCCTTTATGTCAACTTCCAACCAAGCTTAGGACCTAACTACTTTAATATAAACCAGAAATACTTACATAAGATGATCTCTTACAAATAATGAATTCAACAGATACATATTTGTTGTAACTGACCACAGACTGAGGCTGTAGATTGTTTGAGATAGAAATGTAGCTCTGTGGGCTTATTCTTGTTTCTGCATGCACAACGCCCAAGGTATTGCACAGGCTGATGCTGGTATTTCCCTAAGATACTACTGTTGAAGATTTAACCTCGAATCACTTGCAGTAAATTGTCAGTAAACAGAACAAAAATGTTTTGATGTTTTTGAAAAGCTATCCTGAACTCTCTGAAGCCATGCTTTTTTTCCAGATTATTTTGGAAGTGCTTCAAATAGAGTCTTTCTTGTGGGACTTGACTCTTCAAATTCCATCTCCAGACACAAACCAGAAGTGCAAAAGATGTTTGACAGCTTTAAAAATCATATAACTCAGAGGCAGTTCTAGAAATCAATGTTACCAGAGAGGACATTATGTTTTCCAAACTGATTTTTTTCAGTCATTTAATTCTATCTTCCAGCCTTAATGCCAGTACAAAGGCAGCAATTTTGCCTCTTTCATACGAAGTTCTGAAAGAATCTGAATCCAGGATTTTAGGGTTGACCCAACTATTGGGGCACTGTCATTGGTTGAGTTCTTCTCAGCTGGAGGATGGGCAGTTACATACAGTTAAAAGCTTGCTCATGTTCATATTTTGTTGAGTGTGTGTATGTTGTGTGTGTCCCCACTAAATTATATACTGCCTGTTTGTCGTGTATTGATTTTTTGTTAAAATGCTCAGGAGGTTGCATGACTTCATTTCTACGGAGAAATGTTTCATGAAATCTTAATCTACATCAAAGTAGCTGCTATGATGTCAAAAAAATAACTCACATTTCAATTCTCACTATTCCACTTGAAATTATAGATTGGTTTACTTTTCTATTTTTTTCATGTTATCTTTTTCTTTAGTTCTTGTGTTCGAAAACTTATCAGTAAAGACCACTGAGAAAATTATTCAGTATTTTAATATAGACTAAAAATTCCTTGAAAATGCTCTGCCATCATAAGTACTCCATCCTTGAACTGGATGAAGACTTTACTAAGACATCGCATTTCACTGAGGTTGTTGAACACAGATTTCCGTTCAGCAAGCAGCAGTCTTCCCACTCACTCTTTTGACACCCACATTTCAACAATCATTTCTTATTTAAACATCAGACAATGCTTAAAAGCCTACAGAGTATAACATGGTTCTTTCCTATGGTCTTATACGGTGACTAACACTAGTCCCTATGCAAGTCACAAAGGTAGCCCCCAGTGGTGGATGCATTATCGAAGTGTTCAAAATATATTTTTGTTTTTCTCTTCAAAGCTGTTAAAAAAAACAGCAGAAATGCTTCATTCAACATGGAATGATGGTGATGGGAGGAACTGGTAGCCTTTCTAGTCTCTTATTGTAGCTTGTTGTGAGAGAAAAACTTAGGATACTGCTTATCAGGGTTCAAGTGTCCCATGAGAAAAATGGATTTTGAGTATGGATCACCTACAGCTCCTTTCACAAACATATTGTACCTAACCGGAGATGATCACTCCTCTCTGCAAGCATCAGCAAAGGGGAAACTCACTCCATGCTACAGTTAGATACTTGATACTAGAGAGGACAACTCAAACAATTTTTCTCACACCAACCCTGAGTTGAGGGGATACTAATGCCTTTGGGGGGATTCTCTGCGTGGCAGCAGCTGAACGGGACAAAGCTGTAGATTCAGCATTCCCTCAGCATACAGGAATTCCTACATTGGACTCCCCAGGAGTTCCTGGACCAAAGGGTGATGGCCACAGCATAGGGGGACACTCTTCATCACCCAGCAGGATGTAGGCACAGACCATGTGTGATATGAAGGATGTGCAGTCCATTTTGTGCTGGGCATGAGGCAGGAGGAAGCAAAGGGAATGGCAGAAATGAGGAAAAACAAATACGGTCTGAAAAGATATTCAGACAAATGAAGGGATGTGTGAGGTTTGGCACTAGTACATGGAATGTCCTATCAGCAGAGAGGGGCACAGGGCCATGACATGCTTTTCCCTCACTGTGGTCCCCAGGTCAGCTCTCAGGTACATTTTGCAGAAGGGTCTCTAGCTAATAGCTGGGCTTCTCTAATGTTTTAGTCCCTGTTTATGTCTTTGAAGTTAAGACTGGCTGACCTTCTAGGACAGCCCTAGCTCCTCCAGTTTGTAGGATCAGCATAAAAAAAAAAACAACTGCAATTTCAAATTTGCAGAATTTTGCTCCAATTCAGAATGAAAGCAGAGTTCCAAGTGTCAGGAATTTCTCACCGAGGAAAATCCTCCGTTTTCCAAGCTAGCTCAGTAAATTATGCCAAAATGTGATATATTGCTAAATATATGCACAGACAATGATGTTATTGTTCAGTTTTTGAGATACTGATGGATGCATGGAATTAGAACTTGCCCTTTGGAGTTACACATAATATTGTGGCCAGTATCTAACCTGCTTTATAAATAGAAAAATAAATAATGTCAAACAGTAATTTAAGTGTGTATAAATGAAACAGTAACAAAGTCATCATAACAGAAAGAGAGGAGTTTTAGAAGAAAATTGTTCACCAGTCTATCAAGACATAACAGGAAAAAGGAAAACTCTGCAGATGTGAGGAAATGAGTAGTTATGTAACCGGGAAGGAAAGGAGAACAGAGAAAATAATGGTAATATCATAGAAGCTGAATATATATAAAAATACTAAACTGCTAGTAGCACTTTAAATGGAGGGCCTTAAATGCTGATTTATACATATAATTACTGAGCTTCCATAGGATCTTTTTTGTGCTAATTGAATTTCCATTGATTATTAAAAGCCTGTTTATGTAAGGTGAGTAACTACATAGATGTTCTATTTCTATTACATAGTTGTTAAACCTCAGTAAATACCTTTTTAGAAATGATTTGGTGTTTAATTAGCATGCAATAGCTCTCCTCTTAAAACTAAATTAAATCCCTATTTGAGGCACTTAATTTAAAGTGTTAACAAAACGTGCATACCTGCAAGGTGGTAATTTCAGATTTGTGGTAGCAGTCAAGGTCTAGTAATTCTGCAATACTGAAGGTTAGAAAGTCTGAACTCAGTTCTCAGCCAAATGATTTTTAACCTGATTTGCTGCATACCCATACACAAACACAAGACAAAAAGTGATAACATTGCTGTTATTTTTTATTCTTTAACTAATTTCGAACTATAATCACTGAAGGAATCAGTATAATAATAC
This sequence comes from Columba livia, assembly GCF_036013475.1. Lineage (NCBI taxonomy): Eukaryota > Metazoa > Chordata > Aves > Columbiformes > Columbidae > Columba > Columba livia. The sequence continues at coordinate 95,834,388 of NC_088603.1, forward strand.
AAAAATAATGCCTAACAAAAACTAGTTATGTTGCACAACCGTTCAATCTTTTTAACCCAATCATCCTCCTCCTTTGACACACCCCTACCTATACCTATAGCTGTCTCAGAAGGGCAGCTCTCAGAGCACCAGATGCCTGACAGGACCCTACCAGTGCAGGTACCACTGAGTAACCAAGTGCTCCCAGGACTCCCAACCTCACTAGTAACTCATACAACAGGCACCTAAGGTGCTGGGGATTTCCCATTGCCCCCTAAAGCCACAAGACCTTTGGGGAGCCCTTTGGTCAGGCTCCTGAATGTAGTTCTCCCCCTTTCTATTGCAAAGCAAAATTACCTCAGAAAATGGGCATTTTCAGCTTTTGATTCTTGACCCATGAAGCACTAGAGGCTAAAGCCCAGGTGAGACTTTCCCTCAGCCTGGCAATCCACCTACTTAATAAGAGGAGTTCAGGCCTAGCCACTCCAGTGTTGATGGTCTTCTGAAAGCTCAGTTTACATATGCAGTGCCTTCTGGCATCTGTAATTAAAAGAGGAAAACCTATTTTTGTTCTTAAATTTAAAATTATGTGAAAGTAAGGTTGTGTCCTTGACTGATAATATACTGGTGATCTGCATGTAGGCAAGGATATTTCGGAAGCAGAACAGAGCTTGTTGTAAAGATAAAACAGGGTGGAGACCGTGCCTGACTTTGGTCTTGCCTAGGGTGGAGCATCAGTGATAATATAGTGGGGAGAATCTCTGGCAGAGGCCAAAAATTAGGGAATCCTGCATTTTGCAAGATTAAAATGTATGTTGTACATCTGCTTCTTTTAAAACATTTCCTGTAATTTCTTATTAATAATACATCAGCTTTACTCTAATTTGAGACAGGATACTAGCCAAGGTGGTGCTGCTGCTGAAAAAAAAGATACAAACAAAACAGATGAATTTTTAGAAGAACAACACTGCAAGAACGTGAACGAGGCAGCCATAAGTATTACCCATTTATTTATTAATTTTACTTCGAGTTGCAGTGACGTAACAACATATTTTCAAAAGCAGCAAAATAAATATGTCTAATTATTGAACCTCAGCCTGTGATTATGATGATTTTTTTTAGGTGCATGACATCCCAAACTATTACCTGACTGATTTTGAAGAGTTCATAAGATACGTCTTATACACATGACAAATCTTCCTGGGTGGTGTATTGTGCAGTACACAAATAGCTCTTAATCCAGGATTCGTTTATAAAATACTTCTGGGATCTGGCTCCTCCAAACTAAGTTTCTCAGCTACTTTACTTGGTTAAGAAAAAAGTTAATAAAATGACCGAAGTGTTTTATTACATATGGTTAAAAAAGGAGTTTAAATAGTTTTCAAACTGTTACAGGCTTCTTATAAATATAGGTATCTTTTGCTCACACTGCATTTTTTGTTGCTGTTGTTTGAGGTAGCTACGTAAAAATATTGAGGATAAATGGGTTATTTCTTCATAATTTGTGGCAATTATCTGGATTGGAAAATACTTCCTATAACTAGGCAGTGCAAAAGTGTTCTTTAAAAATGGAGACTGGCATTGACTCTTCAATCACTATTCTGTGTTTTCACACAGTTGAATATAATATCTGTAGTGATGCTGAGACTGGCAGCTCTGGACTTCCAACAGTATGTACCATCTCCTCCCTGTTTGGGATACAACAGAGAACATAGAGAAGGAGAAATTAAGTTTATTGTGGGGAGTGGAAGACATGAATAAAGAGGTGTCTATAAAATGTGTCTATGGGCTTCATTTGACCTTTGGTGTATGTCATACTGTTTACATATGATGTTGGTTGTCTGAACATGCAAATGTTATTAGAAAATAAAAGAAAACTCTTTGCAGATAGCTTCTTTGCCTGTATAATATAGAACTGAAACAAAAACTTTAAGAAGTACTTAAAATATTCAAGTATATAAAAATACGTAAGGCGTTTTTATCTCCCACCATTCCTGTAACTTTACTATGGTTACCACTTGAAAAAAATTTTAAAAAAGAAAGAAAAAAAAAAAAGAAAAAAAAAAAAAAGAAAAACGAGTTTCTGTAGTGAATCTTAGCCAGTTTTGAATATGGTGGAAAATTTTCTTTTATCCTGATGGATTATTTAGAACTGCATCCTGAAAAGACTGGAACAAAAGAACAGTTTTAGTCCACAGGGAAGAACAGATTTGTACTGGTCAATAATATGATTCTTACGAGTTGTGACAACTTCCACTCCTTACTTCCATATGTGTTTATGGTAGCAATAAAGGCTCATAATTTTCATTAAAAGCCAAAGTAAAGTTTTCAGGGTATTGCATGCAGACCCAGTTCTTACAGGACTGTCCACATTAGAAAGCTTAGTTAGCTACCTTAGTGATATGAGGGTGAATGGGTGTGTTTAGCTCCCTGCTGCAGTGGAGCCAATGCTGCATAGGCTGAGAGCCCGGGCAAGAGGGGAGATCTAGCAGTAGGGACCAGGGTCCCAGCCCACACATGAGAAACACTGAGGTAGTCAGGTACTGCAGCATGATGGTGAGGCTTACAGGAGCAAAAGACATAGTAGGGCATGGGGGACAGAGTAAGAGGACACCAAGCAGACGATATATACAGAAATCTACCCTCAATATCTGTTAGCAATCCATTACCTTCTCTCTGGTGACCAATGACAGGACCAGAGGGAATGGCAGGAAGATGTACCAGAGGAGGTTTAGGGTGGACATTAGGAAAAGGTTCTTCACCCAGAAGGTGGTGGAGCACTGGAACAGGGCCCCCTGGGAGATAGTCACAGACCTAAGTCAGACAGTATTCAAGAAGCATTTGGACAACACCCTCAGACACATGGTGTGAACTTTGGGGTTGTCCTATGCAGGGACAGGAGTTGGACTCAATGATCCTTGTGGGTCCCTTCCAAAACAGGGCATTCTAGGATTCTATGGTTCTGTGATTATGTTCTCAGGTTATCGTAGGGAACAAAAATGCACAGCAGCTCCTTACGTACAAGGGTGCAGCAAAGTTGGAAAAGTGAGGAAAGGGGGGGTGCTTTTTTGTTTGTTTTGTTGTTGTTTTTTGATTGTTTGTGTTTTGTTTTGGTTTTGATTTGGTTTGGTTTGGTGGTTGCTGTTGTTGTTTTTGTTTGGGTTTTTTTTCAGTGAGAAAAAAAGCAAAAAGAAATTTCTCAAAGAGTTCACAAGATTGTGGAGTGGCTGCTAAGATTGCATGCTCTTCCTTTCTCCAGGAATAAAGGTGTAAGAAAGAACCAGATTCATAATTTAAAATCTTTGCTATTGTTTTCACTCACCTTTGTGTGAATTTTCTTGTGTCTTAAAGGAAAAGGAAATACCACCTTCTAAACCATCTCAGCTCACAGCTTCCTCTTCAACTCTTGCTCCTCTCCTTCAAAAGGTATAATGTTTTAATATAATCTAAAAAGTTCTCAGAAGAAAACAATATATTTATGAAGACTCTCTGCAGTTTATAGGAATAGGAATAAAGATTGAAAAGAAGATGAATGACACAGTAATTGTATATTGTTAGCATTTTAACGAATTTATTTTTTCCCTTCTGTATGTTCAGTGAAAGGCTTGAAAAACTTCTAAGAGTCAGTATTTGCAATGAAAATGAGCTAAGTTAGTTCTAGAACTTTGAAGCCCTCGCAACCCATTTAACTCTTCAGTATAATGCAATCATGTTAGCACCTTTAACCTTCTGACCCAATTTGTTCTATCAAAATTAACTATTAAACTGAACAAACAAGGGGCTGAATGTGAGACGAACAAGGAAGGAAAGAAAACGTTTCAGTGTTTCTAACTGTGGTTCACTCCTTGCCAAGAATTCTCTCTGTAAGGAGAATACCTGAATGGAGGTGCCAACAGATTTTAATTTTAGAGACATTTTACAGAAGCCTCTTAAAGCATAGGATATAAATAGATACACAGTGACTACTGCATATATAAATAAGACATTGTTGAATAAGAAAGTAAAGCCACACAGGTAGGTTTTAAGAACAGGTTCATCACACATTATATTTTACTGAGTGAAATAGTAACCATTCCACTTTGCAAAGTTTATTCTGAATTCCAGAAACACCTATAAAACTATACGTATTAACACTGGCATATGAATTACAAAATATTTCACCTAATATTAGCATCCTGGAACAGATACAGAACAAGATAAGCCTTGATGAAGGCCACATGTTCTCATTTTACAACTAATTATAACATTTAAAAGGAAAAACGTCTAATCTTGTGACTACAGAAATAATTTTATCTCAAATGCAACCAAAATGTCATTATTAACACAAGATACTGGAATTAGTAGTTTTTTTCCACTGTGACCTATCTGATACTGCATATGTTCAATGTTATTTCTTAGTTTCTCTCTGGAATGTGGGTTGGCATAATAACAGCCTTTCTTGATGGATGGAATGAAACACACAGTTGAAACCCCGTGCTGCTGAGCCAAAGGAAGAAAAAAAATTCTTACAGCATGTTTTAGTTTGGTCTCAATCAATCAAACTGAATCTTCAATGGCACAGGTAAACATATTTCTTTCCTTCAAAAATTGCCACCAATTTAAGATTTAATCAGAGACTTGAAAGCAAAGTTTATGCAATATAATATTAGCAGAATTATAAATATCATACTGCATGTCTCAAGAAAAATGAACAAGCCTTTTATGTTAAAGGTTTTGTAAATTAATCAGGTCACTGTGGACCTAATTAATCTATAATAATGCTAATAAGGATGACTGAGAAATTGGTCATTCTACTCCCATAACTCAAATTCAAAATAACTAGCAATAAAGGTTATAATGAAAAAGCCATCTCCAATTCATAAAGTGGGCAAATTACCCATTAGCTTATGTAACCTCATATCTGAATTTTTTTTTTAGGATAAAAGCAAACACTTACAGAATTCACTCTGTATTTTCAAGCCAAGTATTCTCAAACAAAATAGGTTCAACAAAATACCTTCATATTGCCAGATCGTTTGATAACCCTTTTTTATATCCAGATAGTTGTCGATCAACCACACAAATGTCTCCAGACAGCTTTAACTGGGGATGTTATTGTATTCTGAATCAGATAACGAACCTTTGGTTTGCATTTTATTGTATTTTCTCACTTTCAGCTTCCCATTGAGCATAGAGAACTCACAAATTTCTGAAATGCCATTAAATACCTAGCATTTACTCCACCGCAGCAGTAATCAGATGTTTAAATTAGCTGGTTTCACTGGATTTTGCATTGCTTCCATTCTTCTGATACTGCACAAGCTGCATGCACCCAAAGGCTTGATCAAAGTTTCCATAGATGCTTGTAAAAAATAAGATTGTGCATATTTTCTTGCAATAGAATCCAAAGTTAGCTGACATATATCTTGTTCCACATTGTATTTCTTCCTTGAAATGTTTATGAAAACCCTGATTTTTTCTAGCAGTTGTTTTTCTGGTAGTGAATCTTACAGTTGAGGGTGGCCTACCGTTTTCCATTTTAAGGTGTTCTGTTGCATTTAAGATGTCAGACTTTAGCTCTTTGGATTGCATTTTTATGGTAGGTATCTGACTTCAGATAACTTATTTAGAAAAACTCAACTCTTTCAACAACAACAACAACAAAGTTTAACAGCAGTGATCTACTGAGATAAGAAAATGACAACATTCTTTTCACCGGGAGACTTTCAGCATATTATAGCTTAGTCTTGGACCTGTTCCTACTATGTAGAGCATCACTTTTTGTGTCAAGGCTATCCTCAGAAGTCAACTTCAGTTCAGTTGAATTAAAAATATGCAAGCCAATGTACATTCTCTCTTCAAACTAGGTGAGAGCCTAAGAATGCCCCATCCAAGATGTATAACACCTCTGGGCTTTCCCTGCACACTAAGCTGGGTAAGTTGGTGAATGAAGCAGCAAAACAGAGTTTAGCAGAAAGGCAGAAATCAACTTGCCACTTGAATAACCAGGGCAAGATCAGAGTGATTTGTAGTTATTACAAAAGCAGTAGCTTTTACAGAGGAATTTAAATGAGGAGAAAATTGTGGGTGTTAGTGCATAGCATCAACGTGCTTGAAGGAAAAATGGATAATCACATGATCAAGGCACTTGGTCGCAGGAAAATTACCACTGATGAGATTACTTGAGTAAGTGCTCACAGTCATGAAGAAAAGATTGCAAAATTTAGCCTGAAGTTTGTAAACACACACCAAATAAAAATTACCAGCCTAACCTTTGCCAAAAGAAATATGAGGAAGATAAAAATATTAATTGAAATGTTGCATTAAAACAATGAATTAATGAGGATATTAAAATATAAACATTAAAAATATAAGATAATATTTTGTTAATTACATACTAAATGTAGTCATTACTAATTTTAAAAGGGCTGTAATATGCAATGTTCTATTACAATGGGACTATTTGTAAAGTTATTACTCAACTTCATTAAGTGAGGAAGAATTAAGTCCTATATAAATCATGTATATAAACAAAGTATATGTAAGCTTAAAAATAACATTATTGACATATAATGTATCTATTGCAATTCCATAGAAAATTGTATATTAAAAAAATCCAAACAAGACTCTTGAAAGTACAATATTAAATTTGCTATAATGAAAATTTTGACTGTGGCTTATCATCTTCTTCAAAAGTAAATGCAAATCATTCAGTAAGCTTTTAAGATTATTGTATTTTGCAATCACATATGTGGGTTAATTGTTAGTTAGTTGTTGCTTCAGAGCCAGTAAAGTGTAAAACAGTTATCAGTGTTGCTTGATTCAAGGACAGAGGTGTTTTTATCTAAACACTTCAGTTTATATAGATTAATGAAGTCTTTTGGTATGTATAAATGTCAAATGGGAACATTTACTTTTGGGTGAAGCTTTGGTTTTCCTTCTGTCAGGGCACAGAAGGAAAGTCATCAGCAATCTATTAATACACCGTAAGAAAAACAGCTTCAGTGGCACGGGTATGCAAGTCCTGCACTGATCTTACATTGTTGCCCAAATCCAAAATTCAAATCTTCTAAACTCTGTGTAGATGTCACTATAACCAGAAGTATTTACATCAACTATCTCAAGTGTCTGTTACTATGAATGCCTCAAAGTCATTACAAGACCTGAGTCTTGGCTTCACAAACCAGAATTTATGACTTGTATTGTACCCAGCAAGATAAATCAGGTCTGCATTCTCAATACATCTTCCTTTGGTCAAATTTATTATTGAAGAAAGATGGAGTAGGAATCCTCTGCATTTCATTCACAGCCTAATGAACTCACTGAAGAAGCAGAAGATCAAAAATCCTATTATCACATTTATTAGGGCAGATCAACCTAAATTTACCCTTTTTACTCACTTCAAGGCATTATATTCCATGAGTTAGCATTTAAATATGTGAGTAGCAGCGGAGGTCTAAACATTCTCCACCCTTTAATGCTCTTCTGCTTTGCATGGAACTCATCAGAATTACTAGTAGGTATGACTCTGAAGGAGTCAGCATATCGTATAATCCTCTTTGTTAATTAATCCTTAGCATTAAATACTGAAATGCTCACTTAGTTGAGGATGGAAACAATACTGCAGACCCTGGTCCTAATATCCTCTCATGAAATAAAGATTCTTTATGTAGAACTGAAGTTTTCTGTAAAACTCAATAAGCAAAAGCACCATGCTTGTCTCAACAAAATTTCTCCACCTTTTCTTTTTTTTTTTTAATTGAAAAACACTTGGTGAGTTTTCCTGTGTTTCAGTATTAATCCAAACCCAAATTGGATACTCATTTTTGTCACCGAGGTACAGAACACCTCAGCTGAACTAATGCTATTATCTATGAGGAATTATTTTAGTGTTCACAGAACTGGTCAGGTGTAAAACCCTAGGATGATAGGTTTCATATGTTTGTGCTGACAGCACCAGTTAATGTGTGTTAGGGTACTGACAGCAATTAAGAAAACGCAATCATTATGTCAGCCACTTTACATTAATAAATTTGAAGAAAACCATATTTTACATAACAGGTAAAATCTACAGCTATATTGAGGTTCATTTTGTGCTTTCAATAATTTTGAACACATTACAAAAGACAGTAAAGGATTTGGTTAGCTTTGAGTTGTTAAAAAAAATCTTCACACTAGAGTAGTTTTTGCAGTTTGGCCTAGTGGAAAAAAATAGTGTAGAATCAGTATGAGTTGTTACTAAAGAATTCCTTCAAAAAGATTATAACATTAAAAAAAAGACTCCTGGTCCCAACTCAAATGAATAAAATACTTTAATTAAAAAAAAAAAAAAAAGTAGGATGAGAGTACTGGAATTTCCTTCAACTATTTTATAATTGAAATAGCCAGATAAGCACGAGTTGTTGAGCAAAAGACTCTGTGACTTCAATGCAAGTAATCATTTATTTATCACAGATGTGGAACAAGAAATACTATCTCTCTCTGATCATTCTAGAACTGGCTCTATAGTAGCAGGGCTCATGTAGTTCTGATCTAATGACCTGTGCAGCCGTGATCATAACATAATGCAGAGCACATAGCCTTGGCTATTGGAGAGATTAAAATCCCCTTAATTAGTTTGTTAAACTGATGTGAAGGTAGAATATAGATTTTAGTTTTCAACAGATCTGTGGGTATCTTGTAATAAAAAGTTTCCCTACAATGTCTATGAATAAAGAGATTAATTAAAGAAAGAATGAGCTCTAACTGGGCTCGCAGTTTAAAGGGCATTAAAAGTCATGAGCCACCATGTGGAAGGAAAAATTACACATTATAAAAACGAAGTTTATCTTGAGAACTTCTGGGGGGACATTCATGTTTTGCAATGTCAATGCAGAATGCTTTGCAGAACTTCTTAGCAGAAAATGCAACCCAAATATTCACTTGCTCCTAGATTACACGCAGATGTATGACACTTCAGTTAATTACTCAGCCTGTCCCCTACTTCCTTCTTAATGTAAAGATTTAATCTAGTAATAAAGGATGCCAGGTTACCCAATAATAAACAAAATAAAAAATGAAAAATGAGGAATATTGAATGACTTCAGAGATTCCAGAGAGAATCTGAAATGAGCCAAGACAGTCAAAGCAACAATATGCAAGCCTCCTGCAAAAATCTCCTGCCTGAGGGATAAACAGTTTTCAGAAAAATGTAGTAAGTCTCTAATTCTCAACTTCATTTGCAACTTATCAGTGATTTAGCTATGTCTTGCCAAGGTCCATACATATTGGGTTATATGCAAAACTCCACATATATCAAAGATCTTGGTATCTTGCCAAGATACTTCATCTTGTAAGAATAAGACCCTCTTGAATGGAAGCACATTTCTCTAATAATAAATTACTTTGTCCAAGAATTACATCATATTTAAACCACAGCTTTCATGATATGAGACATCAAAATCACAAAGCAAATTTATTGTTGATGTGAGGTCTGTGAATGAACAGTTTTGGTTTCTTCCAGCCATTCAAAAAGAGACTTTTAAGAAAATTCAAATTTAAAATAAATACCTCAATTTACTTCAAATATAAGTGAAAACTGCCATGCTGTATCCTTCAAACTTTCAAAATATTCATTCCACAAGGGCAAGAAAACTCATCTGGGAGAACTACAAAATATTGAAATGGCAGAATCTTTCTTAGGATTTGTTTTGGATCTAACAAATATTTCTAAGATCTATATTTAGTTAAGATTTATTAGTAAAAATTGGTTCTTAAGAAAGTTTCCCAAGAAACACCTTCATTCTCTTTTCAAGATTTTTTTCTCTGTATTTGTCTTCATCATTGTTTTTTATTCGTTGCAAAGATGCCTAAGAATTGCTTATTGCAAGACTATTCCAGTGACAGTTCCACAGGTTTTGTTCTTTTTGGCTAATCTCTAAATAATTTGGAATAACACCATGTTTGGAAGAAGCAGGACTTAATCATAACATGCTTTCTTATATTTTAAGGCAGCAGAGATCACAGATTTTATAGGTGAAGGACCAGTGATTTGATTTTCCAAGAACCAGGGCTTTAGCAAACAATTCCTTCTAGTAAACATCCAGTCTCAATTTGAAAGTAACATGGAGATTAGGCACCCACCTCTGAGTGTATAAAACCTGGACAATGTGTGATTGCTAAGAGAATTAAGGCATTTAGAGATATTTTCAGGTTAAAAGTCCTATGTGTTGTGGAGCTTAGAACATGCAGAATTCACTGTTAGTTAGCAAGAGTTTAAAACAAAAAAAAATCCATTTTGTTATTGTATTCTTTGTTTTAAGTCTTGCTATTGCCTTACATCATTTTGTAGGATGAATTCAGATTTTATATTGGTATCTAGCCACCCTTTTTGAAAGAAGCTGAACTGAACATGCCTATTTATCATCCAGTAAGCTGAATCTCTTTGAATGACTTCTTGTGATCTATAATCTACCAGTTAATGTCATATGTAAGGTTTCTCCACGTTTTTAGTTCATATTTAATTACAGGTGCTCAAATAAAATATTGGTGAGAACTAATCCCTGAGAAGCCCCAGTTGAAAAATCGCACTATTCTGACAAGTAATTTTCAGAATCCTTTGTTTCATCATGTTACACCATTCTACGTTTGTTTTATTGGAGTTATATCATGCTTATTTTTTCAGAATATTATGTGGTACTGATCCAAAAGATTTTCCTAATTCCTCATACATTCCGTGTAAGCAGTCATATTTTATCAATCAAAATTGTTACTCCTGTTAAAATTACAACAAACCTACCTGAAATCATACATTCATATGCCCCATTTATAGGCTGTAGAAGGTCATTCAAGATCTTACAAGATCATACTTCTCCAATTCATTACCAGTATGAAAAATCAAATAAATTCAACTGTATTTTTACAGTAGACACGTTTTAACAGTATAAAGCATTAGGCAGCATCCAATAAAAGGTAGAAATACAGAACAGAAGAGGGTAACATTAAGCACTCTTTAGTATCTGTACAGAGTAAGGTAACTCTTAAGCATTCTAGTCCCCTGCATTTGAACTCAGAAGGCATTTCACCTTTGTTGATATTTTTTCTCTCCCACAGCATTGCTATAAATTTCCAACTCTTTTAATAGGTGCTCGTAATGCAATATAACAAATAATTAGTATGTAGAGTTTATTGATGAGTTTGGTGTCCTAAAACAGTATTTCTATGCAGGTTATTTTTATTTGTCCATTCTTAATAATAATGTATGAACTACCACAGAAGTATGTTCTAGGTGATATTAAACCAACTCATTCTTACTACAAAGCCAGATTTTTCTTAAATTTATCAATGTGGTAATGCTGCCAAGCCATAACACTGAACCATTTGACAGTATAAATTACAGTCTCTTTATCTTCCAATCCATCAGTACATTACTTTGCTTAAAATTTATTGCCCTGACAGTTGCAAATATGTGGGGAAATCCAGCTACTATAAAGATCTACATCACTAATATTTTTTTTTTTTTCAGAATAAATAATACAGAAGGAAATAGTGTTTGTGTGTATGAGAGAGAGAAATGCACTAAAAGAAACTTTTAAAGATCAGTTTATTTTTCATTTTGTTATTTCATTTTTATTTTACATATTACTTTGGGGTTTCTTTTGCTTTAAATTTGACACTGAATACCAACCTTAACCAACCTTTATTTCATTTTTAAAAGGACTATTCAACCATAATTACCCTTGTTAATTTCAGAAGAAACTCATCAAGGTTCTCAGCTAGAGCATCTAAGGAAGTATGGGAAAACAGGACTGGGGATTGAACATCTATTTGCATAGCCTATGGCTTTAGTCTAGGTAGTCTAGGTATTTTGTCTGTTTGTTTGTTTGTTTGTTTGTTACTTTTTTATATAACACACTAAAATACTTACAGAAGTTCTCAATACTGGGTGATTAGAAAGAAAGTTCTTGTATCTTTAACTTAATGGTGACCTCACTTTTCATATCTTATTTGGGAAAGTAATTATCACCTGCTTTTGTTTGATAATCTTCATTTTCAGATGCTTCCCCTTAACTTGAATGAGAAAAAAATCAAACTCTCAGTCTCTAATCAATTAGTTGAGTCTGAATTATTTCTACTGTAGAGAAAATGCAGGCTTATGATATCGCAAAGTGTGATTAGTATCTATAGAGGTAGTATATAGTCACAGATTTTTTAAGACTAATTGTGTGTTGCCAGACCCATCATTTTAAGGCTAAGATTATTTGGGACTTAAAGTTGGGCAAGAAAGCTTTCATGTTCCACCGAATTTTTCAGTATTGCAAACCAATTCAACAAATTGAGCTCACAGTTTTTGCATTTTTGTGGAAAAAACAAAGAAGAAACCCACCATCTAACCAACATCTCATCCATATCCAAGGCTTCAAGCACTCCTTTGCTTGAATGAGTCTAGAACTGTAAAATTCATTTTCTTTCATAGCAAGTAAGTACCCTAAATGCTACAGAGTTTATCATTCTGGAGTTAGGTTTACTTTGTATGTGGGAATCCATATTTACTTTAAAAAAATCAACAGTGCCTCTGGTAAATCTGGTCCTCTTACCTGCATCTATGGATACCTACCATATCTGTTGCCTCTGAGAACAGTGACATCCACCACACAAAGGAGCATGGTCTCTGCATGGCTTAGGCTGGCAGTGGAACTTACTCTCTGATTTTAACATGGAGACCCTCCCCACCCCCAAAATTCACCTCAGCATGAGAAAACCTTTTTTGACAGAACAAGTCTGTTCCTACAGTTTCCCACTGTATTGCAAGAGATTACCGACCAAAATTACTTGGTAGACAAAGTCTAGGTGAATTTGTCAGCAAGGAACAGGAGTGGGATTGATCCACGAGGGAACGAAACAGGAGCTGAGGTGATACTAGTGCAGGCAGGGCAGTGGCCTCACCCACAGGGTGCAGTCCTCCAAGATCTGAGCACAGTAGGTGGAGCAAAGTGTTGGTAAAATGGTCCATAAATTGGCAGCACTGAGTTTATTTCAGCAGCTGTGGAAGTAGTGGTGATGTTCATGTGTCCATATAAAACAGTGATTACAGCTGTAAGCAGATCATGAGAAATATGTTTTCTATACATTTGGAATGACAGTAACTTGTCATGTCTTAACCATTACCTAAAATGCAAGTCACTTTTAGAGGTTTGTCACACTGTGTCAACAGATGCATACATGTTCAGTGCTGGTTATGTGTTTCTGCTTGACCTTCCATTTGTGTCCTGTTGCACCTGATAATTTATCCAGTGATGCCTATTTATCTTGCAATTTAATTTAGACTACAGCCTGTAATTTGCAGCTGTGAATCTGTAGAAAGAGAAAATCCACTGAGCCAGTAAGTCAAACAACTATGCAGAAACTGCCTACAAAATCTTGGCTATTGTTACCTGGTATGGTCACGGTCACTAGTGGAGTGAGCTATACCACACATCTACCATAATGTAATTATTCCTTATCATGAGTTCCAGCATTAAAATCCTGTCTACAGAGATAAATTTCAAGCTAATGTAAAAATCATCATGAAAGAAAAGACAAACTCTACATCCTCTAGCATAGTTAGCTCATGGACGAAGACATGTTCAAGGGAAAACACCTTCTGAATCCAGTTCCAGCTCAGAAGAACCTGGGTGTAAACAGAGTAATCTTCCACCTCATGCCTTGTCTTAAAAGTTCCCTCAATTTTACTTTCAGGAAATGTCAATAATTCACAAGATTATTCCTACAAGGATTCTGTTTTGTGTGCATTTTTTTAACTCTAGCTCTGATTTGAAGTGGCTTCATAACAGTAGAAAAATATTTATTGTCCTTGGGGGGTTTGATCTGGTCTACCATGATAATTTAATTTTTCTTTATTGTATTTTACTTCCTCAGTATGTTAAAAATTTATTTTTCCAACCTCTTTGCTGACCATTGTCTAGCCTAGAATGTTTTGTTGCTCATTAAAATTATCCTCATAGTTACACGTCTCTAAATATTTTCATGTGTAGTTTTTTGCCCTTTCTAGAGTAAAATCTAGTGGCATTTAAAGTCCTTTTTTTGCAGTATGCTAAAGAGCAACTTTTTGAAAATAAAATTGATTGTACAGTACTTTTTAATACTTCATCAGAGAAATTCGGCTGCTTCTAAGTTAAAGCTTAAAGTGGCACTGGTTTTAACTATAACATGCTTTGCAGTTAAGCAGACCACATCTTAAGACAGCTTTTTAATCCCTGTGCTTATGCCTTTTTACTAGAAAGAACTGCCATTAAACTAACTTCTGTTCATACACATTCTACACTGCACAAATGACAGCATAACTTTCATACAAAACAGAGAACTAAAATGAAGCCTCTAAACCACAGAATTTCATAGATATGTTGAACAGTTTCACTGACATATCAGAAAGTACATATTAACAATTACACTACAGTCAGTGGCGAACACTTTGTATAGAGTTCTTGTGATCTCTGGCACAGAAATGAAAGGAATAACATTAATCAAATGTCAGCATTCATCCCAGCAATGTGTTTTGTATTATCCAGAGTATTCTCTCTGTGACAATTATATCCAGGTTATCTTTTGCAATTTTTTACCTAAAGGTGGTGAATGTTTAAAAAGAATAATAATAAGTTTCCATATCTTTTCTTGTTTTCACTCCCCTAAGTCCTTGATTTATTAACAACACAACCTGCAATACAAATGTACATATCAAGAGTCTACCAAAACCATAGAATCTTTGCAACGGTACCCCAAAATTGCCTAGATTGCTCCAAGGATATTTCATCAAGGTCTTAATTAAATGTAAGGAATAAGCTACTCAGAAAAAAAAAAAAAAAAAGGCAATGGATATATGTGTCGGCTGAAATTACAGAGGCCTGAAAGAGACAAACTTCTCAGAAAGTAGGTGTTCCAGACTTAGTCTGCCTTACAGTCAGGTGCAAGTTTGACAGGCAAGGGAAAAGGAGGACAGTGACAAATATGGCCAGGTGGTTGCTTTGTGGCACAGCTGTGTTTGAAAGTGTGCCGTGCTGAACTGAGCACCCAGTGCTCAAGGCCATACAAAGCCATTAGTGAGTGCGGAAAAACTTACCAGGCTGTGGGCCCCAGTGTGTTGCCAGCTTGTACTAGAAGAGATTAGGAACTTCTGCAAGAGCTGACTGGTTCTTAGCTATCCTCATCATTATTCTATAGGTATATTAGCTATATTTTGAAACCTATTCATTTGAAAATGCCAACATAAATCTCTGTTGTTTGTCTATATACTTCTGAAAACAACTGTCTTAGGAGTACACCCCCAGTATGTCAGTTCATGTCTGGATCCTGTAGGAAAGGAAAAAGCTGTAGTGAAAGGTATCCAAACTTCAAAGGAAATACAGTTAATCACCCCTTTTGAATCTCTGCACTGAAGAGAGAGTCTTTTGTCTTGTTTCCCTTAGTACTAACTCATGCAATTTGATGCAAACTGGTGTAATACATTTCTTGTACTTCAGTTCTTGGGTGGTAAACAGGTTCTGAAGCAATTCATGTACTAAGATGTTCTACTGAAAGTAACAAAATTCCAACACCCCCAACTTCTGTCTCAAAATGATCTGCTATCATGATGACACATCAAAATCTTATCAGCAGAATGTGCAACATATTCCTCCTGTCTGTGCTATGAAAGATACTCTTACTCCTTCATTATGTGGTATATTTACCTCAGATGAGAGGGCAAACTAGAAATGCCAATGTGTTATTTACCTAAATCTTCCACTCCCCTTTAACTTTTTGCACCCCTTCCATAGATCATAGGTAGGCAACACATTATAGCAAGATGGCAAATTGATTCTCAACCTTCTGAATACTCTGTGGTTTTCTAGTAGAACAACATAGTCCCAAAGACATTTTGAGGATTCCTTGTGGCAGGAATTTTCCTACATAGCGTTGCACATATGACAGACTTTTACCAGTGGCATGCAGGCTTTCAAAGTAGTAGGAAGGGAAAACGGCCTAAGCATGACAATGTCTGGATGATAAAAATCTGTGAATGGCAGATAGCTTAAAAGAGCATTACATTGATTACCAAAGTAATACAAAGCAATAATACACCATATGTCTCTGTATAAAATAGGTTCTTTCTAGATTAAATATATAATGCAATAGTAAAAACTAAATTACTATCAGGTTGATAATAAAAATGAGGATGACGCACTACAGAGAATATTATTCATTATAAGAAAACCCCATACACTTCATAAATGGACAAGTTCTGTGGTTTGGTTCCTTCCTGAAGAAGGAACTAACCTATCTGCAAATCATTTAACATATTTCTTTTTTTTATGGTAATGTTCTTGCTAAAATGGAACTCCTCAACTCTGAGAAGCAAGACTTCAGTTTAGGAGAAGTGGCCAACATATTTTTCATCAGAATATTTGATTCAGTTAGTTCACATGTTTCTTGTAAAAGCAAAAGTGGGAGTTCTGGAAAAGCATGGTTCAAACCACATCCAGCAATCTGAGAAAATGAGTGTAGTGCTCCATCCCTTGTAATGAGACACACAGCCTGTGGTGTAGGAGGCCATATACTCCTATACCATAGGAAAATATCCCTGTATTACAGAGGCTTTCTGCTATCTGTTTTGCTATTTAAGAACTTATTTGAGAAAAAAATATTTAAGTTGCAAAAGATGCAAAACATGCCATAACGAGTCACCTATCAAAAAAGGAATGAAGGAATGTGGCAGGCATTTATTAAAAAACAAAACCAAACCCTTTCTGAATATGATTCCTCACAGAATTCCTTTTTCAAAGGTACTGATTAGCACTTTCTTCTTTAGCTTTCCACTAAAACAGAGAATTGAGCACAACATTGTTTCATTTTAGAGAGCATGGAAGAACAAAAGTGCTGGCACATTTTTCCCTATTCTGTGCATTCTCACTTCCCCAAGCTTTCTGATGTCTTTCCAGTTTGGAGCTCCTGCTTAGATAAAACAGATGACTTTCTGGGCCTGCTTCTGCTAACAGCAGGCAAGAGCAACGGTGACTGATTGGTTGAAACATGAGGATTAATGGGTATTTATATTTCATTAAATTTTATGCTCACTGGAGAATAATGTATCACTCGCAGATATTGAAACATATGTCAACCCTATCCACTTACATATAATTCAATTTGACTTAAATGCATTGATCAAATTTTATTAAAGTCCAATATATCTTCCAAAAAGGCCTGCTAACACAATATTGCTGCTTCACATTCATCAGATAAAAGGAGGCAATTGTGTTGTAATTCTATTTATACCATTTTTTGGGGAAAGAGAGATTATTGTGAAGCGAATACTCATTACAAGGTGACTGGTGCTGGCTGAAGGACTTGAGACTGAGATTATTAAGCGAATTCTCAAGTGGTGCCCTTTAGTTAAAATTACCCCAGGGTGGGTCATGTCTGTTTTCATCCCCAGTGGAAAAGAAAGATCAGCATTGTTAATGATATTATCTAGGAAACTTTGCCATGCTAGATTTTGGAGTATGCTAACAATTTATTCACTTTTCTCTTTTTATTTTTTTCCTTAAAGCTCAGTTTATGAATCATGCATAACTCTCTCTGAAAAACTTCTTTTCAGTTTAAATTCCTCCTTTTTTTCTCTGCATCCCTACTTTTTAATCAACTTTTTGCAATTACACTTACTGTGATGATTAAGAAAAAATATGACATGTTTTATATAAAGCCCGTCTCTCAAAACCGCCACAGTAATAATGGAACATGTCTCAAGCATTTAGATTTAGACTCTTGCAGTTTATACAATGCAGAATAGAGGTAAATAAATTAAATTTTAGGCCCTCCTAGTGAAAAGAAATAAAGACAATTTGAAGCCATGATCCAGAAGGGTCATTTAGCACTCACTCTCAAACCATAAGTGTTTGGGGTGGTGGGGTTGCTGTAATATGTGTTAGAAAGCTCTTTCTTTGTATCTGGCTCATTTGTTATTAGGGGCTCAACTGCCTGCACTGCAGTATACAAATGGGCATCTCAGCACAGGCCTCTCAAAGAAAAAGTCAATTTCTAGACTGGAAAATGAAGGGTATTGTCCAAGAGAGACGTTCAAGTGTCAAAATAAGGGAATGTGAAAGTCTTTTAAGTAAATTTTAAATAATGTGGTTGCATCATGTGGGATCTAAGCATATCACCTGGACTAACACCCTAACTCACAAGGGTTTAAATACTTCAGGGTCACTGGGAGCCTTACCTCCATAACGGTATAATTTTTCTAATGTTTATTACAACAGAAAGCCTGCCCCAAATTAAGGGAGTCTCATCCCCAACTGATGCTTCTTCCTTTTGCCGTACTTTTTACTTCCCATTGGTGCTAATTTGTGCTGCATCGACTATCAGCTTTCTCTTATGAACAGAGTAAAGATTGCTGTAAAGGTTGATTACAGTTTTTCTCCAAAACAATAAATAATTTCAAAATCAGTACTTCCATTCAACTTATTTGAGGAAAAAAAAAAAAAAGTGTATTTGTACAAACAAGGGATTTGAGAAAAAAATGAGAACTTATTTGACTTGTTTTCCCCCAGTTTCAAATGGAAAAACAAAGCCCAGCAAAACCATAAAAACTCATTCATTCTACAAATAATAACTATATTGAATCAACTTCCAAACTCAAGGAATATACTTTATAGGGAAGTTAATTATCAATATAAAGATACAGAAATCCTGGTATAACATCACTACTAGTACCACTACACATGAAACAGAAGACATGCAATGTATGATGTTGTGTTGCTGTATAGGATTTAAATAACATGAGTTTGGGATGAATGCAGCACTTGTCAAACATGAAGCTATGAAGATGTTAAGCAGATCATGTCATGACTTATGAAGGACAAACTTTCTTATTTGCTTTTCTTTATAAACAAAGAAAAAACAACGTTTCATGCATTTTTAAATTATATGCAGACCCTTTCTGCAGTAAAAGCAAGGCCATTCCATGTAAAATTTAGCTTCACAGTTAAAATAGAAATATTTTAAAAGTAAAGTTATTTGTACTAGAATCTTATTATAAGTGCTGTATGGGAGAAGAAACCAACACCCATTCTAAGGGATTTTTAGATATACTCATAACACTCTCTTCTACTTTTCTTGTTCACTTGCACCCTATATCAAGTAATGTAAATTTAACATAACATGGAATTCAAGCAAGAAAACTCAGTTATCTTAAAAATGGATTCTATTCTTTTTTATTATTATTATTATCATTAAAAATTTATTCCACATAAATCTGTACTCGTCTAAATACGTAGTTCCAGACTCCTCTAATTATGCTAGCTTTTCCTTGGAAGATGTGTGATGAAGACTGACAAAAGTGGTCAAACCTCTAACTTCCAAAAGGCATTAGCAGTGTCACCAGCTTTGCATCGTCAAAATGAAGTGGAACTTCCAAAGATCTAGATGCAGTGAAGCAGAAGGATATTTTTCTTCTAGCTTAAATAAATACAGTTGCTAGGTTCAGGGAATGTATCCATTTTCCCTGTTAGCACTGTCCTCTAGAAACACACAGAGAAAGATACACCTTTTCTCCTCTGAAGTCTTTTCAGGGTCACCTTTGTTGCTCAAGTAATCTGCTCCTACTTTCTATCTTGTCTAGCTCCTCCTCCAGCTGATAACATCATTGTCACTGAAGGCAATAGTATTTGCCAACAGAACTAAGTGTTTTTTCTTACACTGTGCCCATTTTTTGGTGGTCGTTACCCCAACAACAATTTGGACTAAGAGATTACATTATGTGGTGCTGTTTACAACAAAAGTGTCAGGCATTCATGGTATTTGAAGGTAATTCACCAGGCAAATTGTCTATTTCATCTGCCCCTTGTGCCCTGCCTTAATTAGCTCCAGCTGAGAGATAGAGTGCATTTGCCTTAAAATCTCTCTACAGAGCACATTTACTAAAATAACCAGGTTACTACTAGTACTAAGACCAACCATTAGTGAATATTTCCTTTAGATAGATATCCCAGGCAACACTCCCCACTCAGGCCTTCCTTGAATTCTCCTCCATTTTTTTATGACTTAAGTAATCCACTCACAATGTGCTCTTTCCCACATATTCTTCTGTTGGTGGGGACTCACCTCTGCCTTGTGCCCATACCTCTGCTTGTCGGGGATTGGCTCAAGGAGCACAGACATGAGTCCACCAAGCAACTGTACGAGCAGAGCCCATTTTAGTTGACATAAGTAGGCCTTAGTTAGCTTGTCTATTAGGCCGTGGGAAAGGGGGGAACGGAAAAGTACTAACTAAGGCAGGGTCAGGATATTTTTGAAGAGATAAGAGTCAGAAGAATGTGGGATGCGCATAGCTAGCTAAACCCAAGTAGGTGGAGTAAGTAAATGTAACCTTTTAGTGCTTAGCCTATTAGATAGAGACAAGTATGCATAATTATGGTATTTGGTATAAATGCACGCTATCTCGGGCAATAAAGTTGAAGTATGCTTTATCACTCATATTGAGTCGGCTGCATTTCTTCCTCCGTCCGCTCGGGTCTGGAACTCTGATGGGATTTCTCTCTGCATCTGCTCTTCACAGACATCTTTCTTCTCCAGCTTCTGTCTTAATGCTGAAAACTTCTTGACTGCCTTCTTGTTGTTCAAATCACTTTCCTCTTGTTTAGGACACCTAGAGCACTGCATGCTCCAAATTTAACTCAGAATATAGTTGGCCTCAAAGTCACAAGGCCATATCTTTGTGGTAGTTTTTACTTTTTTCTTTTTCTTTTTTTTTTTTTCTTTTAATATTGTATCATTTTGTCGTGGTTTAACCCCAGTCAGCAACTGAACATCACACACAGCCACTCACCCTGCCAGTGGATGGGGGAGAGAATCAAAAGAATAAAAGTGAGAAAACTTGTAGGTTAAGATAAAGACAGGTAGATAAAGCAAAATTCACACATGCAAGTGAAGGAAAACGAATAAATAATTCACTACTTCCCATAGGCAGGCATGTGTTCAGCCATCTCCATTAAAGGTGGGCTCCATCACATGTAATGGTTACTTGAGCAGACAAACACCCCCTCTCCAGACATCCCCCCTTCATTCTTCTTCCCCAGTTTTATAAGCTGAGCATGACATGATATAGTATGGAATATCCCCCTGGCCAGTTGGGGTCAGCAATCCTGGCTCTGCTCCCTCCCAGCTCATTCAGCATCCATAGCCTTCTGGCTGAAAAGTCTTTGACTACATCTTTAACTCGGTATAAACATTGCTTGGCAAAACCCAAAACATCATTGTATTATCAACATTATTCTCATTTTAAATCCAAAACACGGCACTGTACCAGCTACTAGGAAGAAAACTAACTCTATGCCAGCCAAAACCAGGATATATATTTTTTTTTCAATTAGTTTGTTGGATAATTTTTGGGCCATGCTGACTGAGAGTGAAGACAGAAAAGAGAAGATACTTGTTCAGGCACGTGTGCACACCCACCTCCTTGTTGTGATGGAGCTAAGGACCACCAGTAGGCCACGTGCCTTTGTGCTGGTTAAGTAGCAGCACAATTGCAACCAAATAAGCTATCACTTGCCAGCAAAAAGTCTCAGAAGCTCCTCCAGTGTCACTGAAGCTGCCAAATCACTCAGTGCTTTCAGGGGTTCAGGAATGATGAAGTCTACCTCTGTTGATATGCATAGAGATTGCTCACTTGGATGCAGGAATTATCATTTAGTTGTGACCTGGAAACTGGATGTCTACCCACCACTGCTTATTCCTCTTTCATCAACCGATAAAATTACAGGTGGAAGCTGCTTTGCTCTTGACAGGAGGGGTCTGTTTCTGAGTTAGTGCTCTCAAGGACTGATCTGTAAGGAAAAATTCCAGTAGCCCAAGAAGAGCTAGCAGACAGCAGCAAAGCACAGAAAATAGAACTGACTTTTAGGTGGGTGCTGGACACACCTTGTCTCCTTTCCATTCCCAGGTTTTTACCTTTGCTGATAGACTATGCACATGTTTCATGATATTGCTTCTCAAGCTGTTACAGGTACAAACTATCTGGATATTTAGATACTGTGGTGTCTAATAGGATGCTATCAATCTTTTATAGTAAGAGAATACATAAATTATAAACAAATATGTCCTTTGGTCTACTGGAACAGCATAATGATCAAAGACACACAATACAAATGTATTTGCTTCTACAGTAAGCTTTATTCCCCCAGCACTCTGTCTGTAGTGATGGACAGGCAGTGAGCTGTCAGTTTTTGTTCTGTCTGTCACACTACACTTACCTCCTGTTGTTTTAAGTAATCAATATGGGGGCTGAAATCACCTACCACTACCTCTGCTACCTGCTATTTTGTCCACTCATAAATTATGAATCCCCGCACAACATCAAGTCTACAATTTCGATTGCATTTGCTAATCATTGATCAATAATTCAAAAGCTTCTTCTTCTTCAAGGGTCCCTACTTTCCTGAAACATATGGCATAAGGCTGACAGTGTTCACGAAACTATTCCCTTATCACAAAAAGGAGCCAGGGAAAACAAGTTGTTTAAAGTTGTTTCTTTCTTTCTTTCTTTCTTTTCTTTTTTTTTTTTTTTTTTTTTTCATGGGACTGACTTTGTACTGTTTTTTGTTATTATTTCATCAGCTTGCTGCAGTTAATGACTGCACAAGCACAGTATCTCTTATATGCAGTAGCTTGCAGGATTGTTTTCAGCTTCATGCCTTGAGAAGACATGCCCCTTATCAGCCAATCTGGGTAGTTCAGTTTTACAATGATAATGGTTGCTATGCTTACTTTTACTGGGGTTGGACTATGTTTCCCATTTCCAGAAGTCTTATTTTTGATATTTATGTTGTATTGTTTATTCCCTATAAAAGATCATGAAAATGAGATAAAAAATAATCTTTATTATGTGCTCCTGTAGATACATAAACATGAACACATTGAACCTTTCACAAGTGAATCTGAAGACCGTAGACATTATAAGAGAACTACAAAATGCTTGCTGCAGTGTTTCTTTCTTTCAGATCATTTTATTAGCTATTTCACTGCAAGAGAAGGACCATGAATAATAAATATTGTCACACAGGACAGTTCTGATTACTTCTCCATGGAAACCTTTTAAATGGCCAGATTCTGAAAACACCTATGTATAAAAATTCACTTCATGAATAATCTGTTTCTTGAAGAAAAGTTCAGGCATGCTAATACATTTGACTATTTCCTTGACTGGCCTAAAAATTCCCTTACAATTCTAAAATATTTTCATTCCTTAGTTCTACGAGTTTAATTTTAGAAAAGACACACAAGTGCTTATTTAAAATGTGCTGTATAAAAGCTTTATTTAACAAAATAAACTTTTTTGTGTTATTATGTTTCATTGGTTAAGAAATTAAATGCAAGTGTGTAAATGAAACTAGTATGATAATGTCATCTGATATTTTTTAGAAACATTGTACTGAATTATCTATTAGTAATGTATTTCTCTATACCTCTATTTACTATAGCTCCATGTAACAATTTAGTCACAAAAAAAAAAGCAACCCGGGACTGAAGTTCTTAAATACTTGCCTAAAGAGTTATTATAACGTAACTCATAATAAAGCTACTAAAATGATCATATGTTTTTCTAGAAGACAAGACAGTGTATGTTTAGCTTGAAATTAAGTGAAATACTTTGTGGTTTGTATTTCCTTACATCAGCAATTTTGGAGTGGAATAGAACCGTGAAAAACAGCCACAAACATAGTTAGTATCAGGCTGTCCACCAGTTTTATTCTGTGTTGAGTTGCTTATGGGACATTTTAGGCAGGGCATTGCAAGGTAGTTTACAAGAAACATCGATCATCAAAAATTTGTGGTGAGTTTGTATAAATATAGCATTAGCAGTAACCCCTTCCACTTAATGAAATAAAACCCATACTTTCTTCAAAATTTCATCCTAATTTGAAATGTTGCAACCACCTTTTGAGACTAATAACACTGACATTCTGTTCTAGGACTGTTTATTTTTCAAGTTATTAAATGTCCAAATTCTTCACTAAGTTTTCATACACAAACAGCATCAGTATACAGATCAACTTTATCTATTAATATAACTACTATAAATCATACTTAGGATGCACAGAAATTTTGTCTTATTATCTTACTTGATACATCTATGTGACTTAAAAAGTTAAAGTCAAAGTGGGTCTAGATGGCAAAATGTTTTTGTTCCTGGTTGTGGTGTCTTTTGCCTCTATAAAAAATAGTAGGAATTTCTCCATATGTAGTACTTACATGCAGTTTTTTCATAAAGGAGCACATGAGCTTAACAGTCAGAAGAATGCAAGGGAAGAGAATAAGAATGACAATAAGGTTATGAAGGTACATAGGATAGGAATTTTCCTAATCCAATAACTTTGAAAGTGAACACATGCTTTGACTAGATCAAATTATTTGTTGGGGAAAGAATGTTTGACAGACATCTTGCTATGACACATAAAATATTTATAAATATATAAAATAATTGTTTTAGATAATTGAGATTTAGAAATAATGCAGATGTTAAGAATAATTCTCAAAATCACCAGAGATCTAGTAATACAAGGAGTTTTCTTTTTATCCTTGTCAGTTAGAATTTTGATATTTTAGGAGAAATAAATGGTTGGTTTGGTTTAGTTTTTGGTTTGTTTGTTTGTTTTCACAGTGAAACTAAATTATGTTGAATTCAAAATATTTAATAAAATCTAAATCAAAAGATGTCAACAGTATCTTGACAAAGATCTTCCAAATGGTCAAGAATTATTTTATGAAAACTGAGAATTAATAACAAGTTATGAATCAGACCTCATATATATAAAGCTTGAAACTTATGAATATATCTGCTTTCAAGTGCAAACTTTAATCTTCACCATAATTCACCTCCTACAGGCCTTCTTTTCAGCAGTTGTTCCTCTGCCAACTCCTTTATTTGTATCAATCATGCCAAAATCAGTTTTGTGAAATACCCTCTATCCTTTTCTGTTATAATATATTTTTGAGTGTTTGGTGTTGGTGGCAGAGTGGGCCTACCACAGAGCACAGCTGGAAGATTGGTCAGCAGGTAGCAAAGATACTGCTGCTTGATGGAATCAAGTATAAAAAACCTGTTCTTTTTCAGTCCTGTTTTTCCTTAACATGAGGAAAATGTTTTTTACTGTGAGGGGGTCTGAGCACTGGCACAGGTTGTCCTGTTGTGGAGTCTTCATCCTTGGAGATATTCAAAAGCTGGCTGGTCATGGTCCTGGGCAACTGGCTGTAGGTGGCCATGTGGGAACACGTGGTTTGGACCAGATGACCTCCAGAGGCCCCTTCCTACCCCAGGTGTCCCATGATTCTAAGTCTGTACTTTTTCCTCAAAGGTAACGAAGTCCTGTTATTGGAGTTCTCTGTTAGAGCTGTTTCAGAATCAAATTTCTGGCACATTTTCGATAACAGCAGACATTTAGAAATCCTGATTTTTTCACATCTGTGATCTTAAATTCCAAAAGCTGCAACAACTGATTTTTTGACAGTAAGTGTATCATCTAGTAAAGTCTTTTTTTTTTTTTTTTTTTTTTTTTAATTATAAGCTGCCATTTCCTGTGGTGATTACAAGACATGTTGAAGTTGAATAACACTTCTGATATTGCCGGTGTCTGAGATCACACTGATCATAGCAAGGGGGATAACTTCCCTAGGTAAAATGAGCAAAAACTCACCTAACAAGCTTTTTTATTTTTTTAGTCTTTTTCTTTTCTCTCATGGAGAAAAACGTTGTAATAGCTGTCACATGGAAGTACAGATAGGAAAGCTAAGCATGAAATGCAAGTTGAAATTACATTACAGAAAGGAAGAGTCTCATGTACTAATTTAAGCCAGTGTTCAATTGATGGGAGCTAATGAACTACAAAAGCTCTGACATCTTTTGCAGCAGACAACTCAGTGTAAACTAATCAACATTAAGTCAATATAATCTAACTCTTCGTTGTTCATTGATCTTTTTTACAGGCTACACACTGCCTGGCCATGTGAATGGGTCAGAAATATATATCAGGAAGAGGATAAAGCTGTTACTGCAAAGGAGGACTAAATTAAAATTGGCTGGCGTGAAAGGAAAATGAAAATTGCCTGCTGCATCCCTTCATTCTGCTCTTATAAAATGCCTATATTTTTCATCAATGCCTGATAAAAAGGGCCTGACCAGCTAATCTATGCCTGTCTAACTTATATGCATTCCAGCTGGAGCTATGCAATGAAATAACTAAAAACCTGAAATGAGCAAAGGCTGTTTCCTCTTAAAAGGAGCTTCATACCAAGACTACAAGCTCACTGTTTCTCTCATGAAGTTCGAGAGGGGCTTATGAAGATTTGATTTTAATCTATGAATCTTTTGACTGTTTTGAACCAACATTGGAGAGATCCAGTATTTTGCACAGAAGTGCTGCCTTTTTTCCTATCTCTGGATATGCATGGGGTCATGTTACTGTACATCTAAAGATGTTACATCTCTTTTAAAAACATTAGGGTCTTTGTAGAAGAGTATAAAAGCCATATTTTCTCCTGAGCGTGTGGGAGACAGAAAACTGCGTGTCCACTGTGGAAATAGAAACTAGGCATTTCATCTGGTGGCAAGTATTTATTTTACTAAAAAAGAGAAATTTCTTGGGCAACGAAATGATGCCATGTTACCCAAAGCCTAGATCAAACATCTCATCATGTTCGTAGAAATAAAAATAAAATATTGGCTTAAAATATAAAACAGTGTTTGGAATGATTGGTAAGGTTAGTGTTTAGTAAAATCTGCTTTTGAAAAGATTAATTTTGTACTTATAGACAAATGTTGCTAAAAATTGAAAATGTAAAAGTAATAATTTGCTTGCAAAACTTTTCTATACTACTACAACTTTCTCCTATCACATTTTTTCTTTCTACCAGGAAATACCCAAGGAGCCTAAAGGTGCTAGGGACCTGACCTAAGTGAAGTTTGACAGCCAATACCCCTATGACTATTACAGTTCTCAGAAAGAAGATTCTTGAAACCAAAAGACTTACCAAGATGTATCCAGGATAGAATACTTGTCGCTTTGCTGATAGGGGTTGTCTCAGTGCAGCTAATGAGACAGCTTGTGAGAGTGTGACAAGCAAGCCTTGGCCTGAAAAGAGGAAAAATTTCATATTGTTTTCCTAGAAAACAAATAAAAATAATTTTGATGTCAATTTGGAGAAGTGGATTACTAACCCCCATACATAAAGAGAAATAATAAATTTCATTATATTCCAGCTTCTGTTCATCTTTTTTAACTAGGGTATTCACAATATTTTTTAGGTCACTTCAAGATCAAATTATGTTAGAATTTATATTTAAAATTTAAAATTTATTGTAGAATTTGAAATTGTATCTCTTCTCACTATAACAAACTTAGGAGCAGATAGCTGAGAAAGACAGAGTTCACATTAAGGAAGTCTACCAAATATCCACATTAGACAATGTTATTGTGTCATGAAACTACTAGAACACAAGGAGAAAAAAAAAATGGTGTAACTTCAATCCCAGCCTTTTAGTTTATTCAAATGAAGGACCCTCAAATGGTTTAGTTAGGAATTAAGTTAATTGGGTTTGGTGTAAGGTTGGTGTACTTCCTGCTGGAAGGTTTCCCATATTTCCTCACTATAAGTAGCGGCTGGACTCCCATGTCACCCTGTTAGCCCAGACTTTAATTAGTTCTGGCATTCGCCTCATAATGATAAATGCTGAGATGATGAATGGAAATGCAAATGAGTGTGAAGTGGCTCAGCCATCAGAGCTGAATATCATTAATACCTTCCTACTGTTAAATCGATCAATGTCATCCCAGGATCCCTCTGTTCAGCGGGTGCAGATGGCTGTCCGCCAGAATGCCTTCCATTATATTGGCAGTGAAAACTTTGTGGGTTTTTCCTCCCCATATGCTTTTATTCATCTTTTGCTGAATATTTGTTTGGCAACTAGAACTCTAATATATTTCCAGCTGAGATGATAACTATTTAGGGTCAATAAGCGAGTAGCTAATTTAGAGCAAAATAAATATTAATATGGATCTCTTCTCACATCAGGAGAGAAGTATCAAGTGCAGATTCAATAAATTGGAGAAAACTGGATGGAATTTTTCACGATGCAAAATTTCATGTGGTAGCAATGAAAGATAGCAAAATAGGATTCAAAGATATGTACTAATTTCTGGGGTATGTTACAGCTTTGTCGTTCACATGTTTGTGGCTCTGGCAGCACATCCACAAAACTAAGTTTTGTAAGAATCAAAGGGTTGGATAATGTTCAACAGGAAGTGTTAATATCTAGAATATTTGGGGGGAAAATGAAGAGTAAACCTTGAAAAACATTGGCAATAATAGCTTCTTCAGTTAGTTTGCATTTTTGTGCAGTGAATTTGAGGGTCATCCACAAGGTTGTACATTAGCCTATGGGGGTTATTCTTCATAAGGAAGCTTCCCAGCCTATGCAGACACAGATGCTCTTCAAAGGAAATGTTTCTGCACACCTAAACTTAGGCCTAAACTCTGACACTTCCTTCAGGGATCCTTCTCTGCTATCACAGAGGGAGCATGGGGATTAGCTTTTGTGAATAACCACTGCTCCATACAGTTCACATCTTTCTAACAGCCTTAGACAGTAATGAGTTGAGTGCTTTATTATGTTAAATCAGGATGAAGAAAGTGCAAATAACCACCTTTTTGAAGGTGTCAAGAGGCTACTGAGAGGCTATGTTCATGGCAAGTGTATCAGCTTATAGTCTATTCTCTTATAGCTCATGTTTAGACATATGTGAAAACAGTCCAATCATATCATTTTCACACTGTAATCTGTGTAATCGAATCTCCAATTGTCTGTGAATCCACTCATCTGTGGCTTTGAAATGACTGATGAAAAACATTCTGTGGCATGTACACCCTGCACACCATAATGCCTAGGTGAAAAGTGTACTGGTCCTTCCATCTCTTCTTCTTCTTATAAATAACATAGTATGTCTCTCATTTCCCCTCATAAACCCTCTCATTTCATTCTCTCAGTAGGCTGGAAACTCTCCAGTGGATTGAGAACTTACTGAAACTAATCCAAGTATAAATCACCCATTATCAGGTTCTAGTCTTTATATAAATGAAACTGTCTCTTTTTTTCTAAATGTCTGTATTCCAAAAAGTAATTTCTATAAAACACCCTTGCATTTGCCCACTGAATTTATTTAGTAATGGGTTTATTCTGTGATCTTAGGTTAAAAATTTTCTTGTATTAGTTTAATGAAAATTGAAAAATAAAATCAGACAGAATATTTTGTTATTTTGGAGTCTGTTAAAGCTTTGGCAGCTATGCTAGAGCAGCACCAGACAATTTCAATAACATCGGGAACACAAGAAAATAAATTAGACATTTTAATTGTGAAATGATAGCACCTCAATAAGATGGCTAAGTGAAAGCCAAAACAAAATCTAATAACAAACCAATATTTTAAGCAGAATGTATCACACCTACATCTGTATTAATTTTGCTAGGTTTTAATGTTTAAAAAATTGTAATAATACCTCATGCAACGAAGCTACTACACTGACTTATTAGATTAACATGAATTTTAGTGATCCTCTTGCTTACAGTCAACATTTTTGTGAAGCCTGAGGTAGAATGTTAAAAATATTGCTCACTTTGATTTGAAAAAGAATGAAATCATTCAGTGGGAAAAAAGTGCTCATGTTTCACATCCTTACTATATACATCCACAAGCAGATTCCAGGAATCATGTGAATCAAAAGCTAGGGAGTTAGCTATGCCTCTTTCAGTAGTGCAGGCAAATATTTTTATGCCATTCAGTTCTTGCTTATACTTTTAGAAAAACCATTTTATAATAGCAATTCCCCTTTCTTTTTTAAATTAGTTCTATTCTTGTCACATATTAATGTTCTGTAATACCACGTGTGTATATGGTACTTTAAATGACAGGGTGGGGGAAGGAGTGGAGGGAGGACTGTGCCCAAAAGACGCTCAATGTGAAGTGAAATCAAATGAGGTCTGAAGCACGGAGATTAATGTGGGAAGTCTGTGATAGAGATATCGTCAGAAGGCTGTCAGCAAAGGCTGTGTCAGTAATGTGACTTCATAAGCGTTTTGGATTCCAAGGCACCCTCAAAGCACCACAGTCACATATTGTCCTCCAGGCTTCTGGTTTTACCCACCCAAAACCACTTAGCAAATGTTCCATAAAGTAACTCTCATATAGTGTGAGCTGAAGGTGGTCCAAACGCAGCACAACAATTTTACTAGATTTGCTCGATTTACTTCCTTTTCTCATGTGGATCTCCTCATAAACTCAGCTTACCATCTCACATCTCATGCAATGAGAACTTGTGATTATTCAGAGCTCCTTGTTTTCAACAGACTTTCTCTATTTCTTAGATTCTCTATTTCAACTGACGGCTTGTCTTGAAATGCATCTTTCAGACCCAATTAGATATTTTCAATTATCTCTTCCTGTGTTATTGCACAGCTACTAATGGATTTCTGTAATCATATTATACTATTTAATACATATGTCTTTGTTATCTATCTATCTTTATATGTGGTAACTAATTTCTACAAAACGTTTCCCAACCCAGTCAAATCAGGTAGGGATTTTGCCATTATCTTCAATGGAAACTAAATAAGTTCCTGCAATTTTCTTTTTAATTACCATCCATACTGCAAGGCCATTATGTTGGTTGCACCCATTGGCTTGCCCCTTATCCTCAGTGGAGGTATATGCAAAGGGAAATATTATGCAGAATGCATAAAGATGGAATATCATGTCCCTGAGAAAAGATGTGTCTATTATACAACAAGCTGATAGCGTTATCCTAGGCTAAACTACTTTTCATTACAAAAAGCTGCTTTCAGTTATTTACGGCTTTAAGAAATCTGAACCATTGGGTGCATGCCTACAGCTGTGCATGCACATATGTGCTTTTGCATGCACTCGCATGAGTAAAGCTTCACACATAAAGTCAATAAAACAATGTTTTCTATTTATAGCTAGACAAAACCATCAGGGTGACTGAAAATAGGGACAGGCAGAGAAAGACTGGAGATGAATGAAAACAAAGTACTAAAAGCAGGATTAGGACTGTAGTGAAGGACAGTGAAGTAAAGCATAAGGTTTGCTGAAGATTGAGAAACTTAGAGTCAGAAGAGCTCTGGCTGGCCAGGGTGGAGGAGAAGGAAGATTCCCATCAGACACTGGCAAAGAATCAGGGCTCCCAGGGCCTCAGCTGCGTCTTGAGGGTCATAAACAGTTCTGTGAAAGCCCTTGGCAAACTACAGGCCTCATTTACCTCTGAGAATGTCTCTATGCAAAGAACAAAACCTTGCTACTGCTGTCACTGTTAGTGGTCATATGAGATACAATAAAGATTTGTGCAGTGGTCTAAATGTTTTTGGTTCAGCTACTGACAGATGTAAGATCTAAGTCTTAATTCATTACAAAAAGATCTAGGAATTACATTTGAAATACATGAAACATAGAAAATCCCGGCAAAAGCAGCACCTATGC
This sequence comes from Columba livia, assembly GCF_036013475.1. Taxonomy (NCBI): domain Eukaryota; kingdom Metazoa; phylum Chordata; class Aves; order Columbiformes; family Columbidae; genus Columba; species Columba livia. Next base: position 95,865,899 of record NC_088603.1, read on the forward strand.
AAAGTCAGGGTCTTGATGCATGAGCCACCTCACCTGAACCCCACTTTGTGTGATATAGAATTAGTGGATCAGAGATTACAGGAAGTTTTGTGGTTAAAGCAGCCTTTGAGAACTGGATTAAATCTTCCCTCTTGTCATACCGGTCCTTAATGAGTCTGTTCTAGTAATTTCAACCATACTTTTTGTAGGTGGTTACTAATTATATACCGGGGTTTTTTTATGGGTCTCTGATTTGCAAAAATAGGGGGTGCTTACATTTACATCAGTAAGAGCTGTGCCCTGACTTAGTAGGGAGGGAGAGAACAGCAATCACATCCATAGAAACCAGGTCATATGCATACAAACTGGAAAACAAACAAAAATCAGAGAATAGGCATAGTGCAGATGGACAACCAAGTGCTGAAGCTGCCATCAGTCTAAAAAGGGATGATTTTTTCACCGCTCCCTGCTGCTGTCTTTTGCTGACCAGTCTCAATATCCACTCTCAGGCTCCACTGACTGGTAAAGAGCTATAAACTTCAGTCTGCAGAGACCAGAGCAAAGTTCAAACGCTCCTATATCAATGTTTGGGTGCTTCTAGCATTAGCGTTTTTACATCTCAACTTTTCCTGTTCAAAACAAAACAAAACAAAACACAAAAACCAACAGAAATAGTTACATTATGTCACCCTGCATTGCTTTTTTCACACAGTTTCCTACATATTTTTGTATTACCGTGATGACCAGAATGCATTATCACAAAATTACAATTTCTCTCATGTGAGTAAGGTTTAAACAACACTCAATAAACATGTCATGAGCCTTCACTAAGTAACAAGGGTGAAAAGAAACACTGAGGAGCTGCTGCTTTTGGTAATGTCAGTCCATCCCATGAACTGAATCACAAAAAAAAAGCAGAATGTGATCATGTAATTAAAGACTACATCACACTTTGCAAAACAGACGACCGCATCTCCAGATTTGAAAAATCTGACAGCTGAAAACATACTCAGTGTTCTTCTAATTGTGGCTTTTGTACATTGTGGAGGCTGGAGGAGACAGTGAGCATTATCCTGTTTTCAAGCACTATTGATAGTAGGAAAGAAGATTAAATGTTCAGATAACAAAAGCTGCTCTACAGGGATCAATTTGTTAATGTCAGATTTACAGATTTATACTAGTATAAACCTAGCATGGCTATACTGAGATCAAAATACTCTTAATTTACATAGGTGTCATTTATAGTTCAATTTTGTCCTTAATCTTGCATTTCCCTTTAGTCATTGTAGTTTTACAGAAGCATGTCATAACTCAGAGGGAAATTTTCAGGAATAGAAGATCATGCACTGGAATGGTGTTTGCATATACACTGGGAGATTATAAATACATATGAAGTATTAATTAATCTGAAACTGAGAATTCTGGCAGCATGATTAAAATAAAAGACAACTGTGAAGGAAGCCTGAAGGAAAGCAGAACAAGGAATAGGATGGGTTAATGCAATATTTTTCAGGCAGGGAAAGGCAGTTGAATTAACAAGAAATTTAATAAATAAAACCACAACACTAATCATAAACAAAGTGAGGAGTACCTATTGCACTCTCACGATTGCAGACAGTTCTCTAAGCTGACTGTTTTCCTGAATCAACTTTACTCAACACCTGTGAACATGTGATTAATTTAACCAGAGTACAAAATGTACTTTTCTTTCTGTCAAAAAAAAAAAAAAAAAAAAGAAATGGTGACCTCTAGTATTGTCAAAGAAAGACAATCAGCTAACCTAATAGGCCCTTTATTTGCTAATCAAACCTCTCATTAACAATTAATTGGATCAAAAGTTCACTGGCCATTATTGCTGTGTCAGTTCGACTCTAGGGGCCTCAGAGGATGAAACTAAATGAGCTGGTCAGGTTATAAATAATTTCTAGTGGCTACTCCTCTTACCTCGGGCTGTTCAGGTAGAGGTCAATGTCCTGCCTACTGCATGCAGAAAAGACTGTTGCTTCGACAAGCAAGAGGCATTCTTCCTTTTCTAAGATGCTCATTTAGGCTTAGTAATTTAAACCTTTGTAAAAAGCCACAGTATAAAAAGCAAATCTGTACTGCAGTGTTTCTGCATGTACTTGCTTATCATGACTGAATCAAAGCAGGATTTCAGATTGCTTAAAGCCTTTCAGAAATGAAAGAGGCCAGGAGTTGCTTTAATCAGGAAATCTACTTCTTAAAGAAACCCTGCAGAGACACCTTTATGGCAATATAATTATTTGTTTCTATTCTTAACCTAATAATACAGGTAGTGACTGACAGAGTTCAAATACTGCTCATCAAATAACATGAAAGGACCTGTCAGAAATGAAGATACAAACAAGAATGAAATTAACAGGATTTGGTCCAAAATAGGTGCAATGTGACATTAAACAGCTGGTTTCTATATTTCATTAAAAAAAAAAAAAAAAAATCTTTCTGAGTTACCTTTAGAAAAAAAAAGGAAAAAAGTGACAAGTGGTTGCATCAACTCTTAATGTACATATATCACAACTCAGTTTTAGGAAGGAGGGCAGCTTGTTCTTGTCAGGCCAAGTCTGATAGATCATGTGTGGTGAACTCCAATACAATGAGGGGACTATTTGTTCATCACAATTTGAATTAAAAGAGCAAAGGGGAGAAGGAAGTGACACCCATCCAGGGCAATTCCAAGGATCAGACAACGATAAAGAGTGACATAAAATGTGTGCAAATGGTGGCAGGAGGGAGGAAAGAGTCTGGAAAAATAATTACTTTAAAATGCAATGCCGCGTAAGAATTTGTGGGTTTTGAGACACGATGGGAAAGTTGCAGAAATGTGGGGATTCTTTTATTGGTTAATAAGAAAGAAGAGCTTAGTATTAAAAATAAGTAAATAAATAATAATTTTTAAAGAGCTTAGTATTAAAAAAGCTAGTATTAAAAACAGGGGTAGGGGAAGAAAAAGTGAGCTATTTAAGGGATGAGTCTTAGGAAGTAATAAGTGTTTTTAATAGGATCTTATGTATACAGTAATATTATCCAAACCAAAAAAGGGAGCTGAATACACAGAGGGACTGAACAATTCCTTACAAAAACAGTACCTAATGGCTCAAGATGTCACTTAGAATAGAGGAAAAATCTGAAAAGAGAGTGGGACAAGAAAGGACAATAGAAGAAATATGGTCATTTACCAATTACATGTAACAGTAGCTCCAGATGCTGCATGAAGCTATGTGTACATTCGTTTTTTTTTCAGACAAATGAGATGATCGCCTAACCAGCCAGAAGGCACGTAGATGTGGTTAGGTCAGCATGTCATTAACATATTTATACAGCTTTAGCAAGGCCTGGGAACAAAAGCTGAGCTCTTGTCTGCTTGGAGCATGGACAGAGGGAGGCCAAAAAAGATTGATAGCTCTGAGTATCCGAGACTTGGGAACTTCTAGCACATAATAATGTTCTTTGAGACCTCTAGAAACTGGAGATAGTAGTTCTGGATACAACTACTGCTGTTGCACTCTCCTGCTTCTGCAACAGGTTATGTCCACAGTAAACCTCCAATCCACAAGCTCTGTGTGAGAGGGAAAAAAACAACCAAATCTCTCTATGCTTTCAGACACAGGAATGCTCCATTGCTGGCTGAGCTACCTAACAGCTCCTGTAACTAGCTTTAACAAAAGTAAAGAGGTACAGGGAGAAGAGGGTGACTCAGTACCTTGAGAATGGGATCCTAGGTCTGGAGAAGAGCCAGGAGAAGGAAACATTGACCCAGGAGTCACCCCTCCTTATGAATTTTGCAGTTTAGTGAAAGCTGCACTGGTCAGGCAGGATTTGGCTAACTCTAACAGGATTAAATATACATGATTCCATTTCAGCGACAGGCTGCCTGTTGTCAGGCATATGTATCAAATATGACGTAGCTGTATTTGGAGATATTTTATCCATTTAGTAATGCATATTATCATATATATACATATTTCCCTCCTGATTACTTATTTTCAATACATTAGCAAAGATTTTTCCCAAAGCGCTGAAAAGGGGGCCTGGGAACCGGATGAGACCATTCTCTGGGCTTAAATTTTTAATATTAAAATGCATTGAGATTTGCTATACACTTGCTCGAGATGTATTGCCCTAAGCAAAACAGTGTTTTATAGATGGACATGCAATTTTGTTGCTTTCAGCTGAGGGTCACATTTGTTTTAGTGGCTTTGGGATGTGCAAAATAATGAACTACAAGTATAAATAAGCAGACTATGTTTGCAAAAAAAAAAAAAAAAGGCAGAATTGAAGTATTTTTTATACATACGCATATTTGCTCATACACATATAAATATACCCCTTTATGTTGTTGAAACAGATCTCAAAGAAGCACAATTTAGTTAAAAAGAAATAATAAATTGCTATTTTTATCATTAAAGTCTGCATCTTAGGTACTCTGGGTGAATCTAGCCACTTTCTTTCCATTGACAAAGCACAATATTCTTAATCTAAATCATGCCAAGAGTAAGCCCTAACCTTCCTACTCTCCTACAAAGAAGGGACATCTGTTTCAGTTGGAGCATAGCTGAAGCGAGTGTAAGAGGAAGTTACATTAGATCACTTCTGTCTTCCTAATTTTAAATGACACCAGTATTTGAACCATACCTCGTTAAATATTCCTGAACACGTTCTATCTCTACAACCCACTTTCATCAAGAAGTGCAGGGAAACTCATGTGAAAATCTTGCTCTTTGAATACATAATGTAAGATCGCTAATCATGCATTAATCTCATGTATTGATTTTGCATTATTCCTAAGGGGGAAAGAAAAGTGATTCTAACAATTCTATTGGTTTTATAAACATTTTAGCTAAGGTTATGCTGTGATTACTGCCAAACGAACTTAATTCACATTAACCCCCACCCCCTTTTATCTCATGCAACTCTGTATTAAAAAATCTGTTTTGGTGATGTATCTGCACATTTGCTTCAGTATGAAAATTACTCCTTTACAGTTTGTAGGAAACCCCTTTTCCAAACTTGAGTGACTAGGGTTTTTTGGAGTTATGTACAGGAAAAGAATCCTGTGAGGAGATGGTGGTAAAATAATAATAATTTAGCCAAGGTAAGCATCCTAACTGCAGAAGGAGTTAAGATTGTGTGGCATTACCCTTAAATTCATCTTGGTTGTGTTAACAAGGAAACAGGGGAAATACAGGTAGGTATTGATAAACAGTGTAACCATTTATTTAATATTAAGTTTTCTGCCCAGAAATGTTGAGAAAAATTACAAGGAAAAAAATAAGAGGCAGTAGATGGAAAATTAAGAAGTGGTTCAATCCTGAGACCTGAAAAAAACAAATATTTTGTAGAATTAAATGAAAATTTGAGTTAATTGTTCAAAACTGTAGATGACCTTTTCTAATCTATTCACTAAAAATAAAAATAAAAGTAACATTTACATATTTTAGATCTCTACCTAGAAAAATAAATAAATTCTTCTCCACGAAAGGGAGCTGGCCTATTATATACATTAATATAATATGTTAAAGCAAATTCTCCTGTTTATGAGCTCTTGCCTTGAGCTGGGTTTAGGTAGATAGTGTGATTACTTGGAAGGTATAAATGAAAGTATGCATCTGTAGAAGAGTTAATGTCAGAATTCATTTGAAGCCAGAGTTAGGGCAAGAGCACCTGCACTGTCTTGACTTTTGTGTAACATCTTTTCTGCTGAAAGCAGAATTTGGAATTTTGTCCACTTGCCCCCTTTTTCTTGGTCATATTCATTGTTTTGATGATCAAGTGGAATGGTACAGGTTTTGCTACAATATCCCTACATTGCCTGAGGGTATTTTCAGCCTAAGTTATCCACTTTTAAATCAACATTGCATTACTGGTGTGAAAAAAGAAGCAATGTCACAGGGCTAGTGTGTTATCCACGTGGTTTGTTGTTGCTTCTACAATAGCAGACTGTAGCACTCGGTGGATACTTGCTCAAATGATGTAAATCAGCGTAGCTTTAGCAAAGACAAATGATCCATACTCATTTAGAGCTCTAGATGTGAACTTGCAAGGTTAACATCAGGTTTCTCATTTCCTAGAGCACAGAGAAGCAAACATTTCCCAGCGTAGGTGAAAATTCTGGACATCTTAAATGTTCGGAAGCTATAACTTGATGCTTTCTCCCAGATTTTCTATTTTCTAGCTTAAATTCTTGTTGCAACCTTGTTGATATAGTAGCATTAACATTGATGTAAATATTATTAATTGAAATATTCCCAAACCAAAAAATATAATTAGAACTCAAAAAATAGGAAGTTTTAGTAAGATTCTGTGCTTTTGTTTTCATTTATGCTTTTACTTCATTAAGTTTGGCCAAGAATAGATACCTAAGAGGAAAATACTCATATTTACCCAAAAAGTGCATCATCATTTCATGTGAAACACAGAGATTTCACAAGATTTACTCCAATTTCAGCACACACCAGCTGTGTAGGTAGGTATGTTCAGGCTCCTCCCTTGATCACCATAAATGTATTTCAACTTACCTATTTGTCTTTCTATCTGTCCTGTTAATAGTAAAGTGACAATGGCTTGCTCTAAGGAAATATTTGCACTGTAGAAGCAATGCACTAATTTACAAGGCCTATATTAAAAACAAATAAGAAATCCTACCAATTCACTCAGACTACATAATGAGAGGTGAAATGGAACAAACTTCTCTGTCCTGTTTGGCCCTGTCATTCTAGAAACCTGCATCATCTCCTAATTAGTCATTCACTAGCTGCAAAGAGAGAGGTGAGGCAGAACTGTAATTTAAGAGGAGTGCTTTGTAATTAATTCGTTTCTATATCTGGCAGTGGTTTGATTGTTGTTGCTTTTTTTTCCTCCTTTAAATGGCAACAGAATTAAGTCTTAGAAATATAAATCTGAAGACAAGGTATGTTGCTTTCCTTTAAGTTGTGGGTAACTTTAAGATACCTTTTCATCTATTTTTTGCCTTAGAACTGATTTTTTCACTAGTATCTTCTCTTTCACAGGAGTTAGAGAAGAAGGGGAAGACAGACAGTAGGATTTCTAAGCATTTTTCAACGCATATCAAGTAAAATTTCCTTGATATCATCAGACAGCTAAAACATTAGGAAACACTGCTCAGAAGAAAAAAAAAAAAAACACTTTTACTAAATTCAGGATCACATCAATGGCAAATGTTTTTGAACTCATTTCTAAGCAAAAACATTTGGGGTGCTCATGCCTGAAGGCTTTCTTAAGTCAAGACATACACAACGAGCAGTCTTGGATGCCTGCCCAGGCAGATTGTGCCAAAGTAATCTCTGGCAGTCCTTACAGTGGAGATTACAGTTAAATGTGAACTGATTCATATTACTTTCTATTTTCCAGTTCTGACAGATGGAAACAGATACCAAAGAAGAGTCCAAATCTCTCCACATGTTGATCCATCTCACTCATCATACACTATATACTGCATTCGAAGTGTAGAGTTATTCTGCAGACATCAATTTGGGAAATCTTCTATGCTAGGAAGGAAATAAAATCATGTACACCCAAGAAGACACCACCAGTGAGATCTGTGCTCTCTTCTTGATCTAGTGGAAAGGACAAGATGTAGGTTTGCAGTTCCTAGCAGGACAGCTGATTTAGACTAAATTGAAGGAAAGTTAGGTTAGTGCTAAGAGTGCTTTGTATAACAAAAAATCAAGTGTAACTATCTCTACTGAGGACCTTGAAACACAGTGCACGTGAAGAGTCTTTGTTGCCTGAATGTTGCCTCTGAATTTTTTACATGGGGACCATTTCAGAAGCATGATTCAGAGACCTGACATGTGGAAGCAAATGCAGCTGGAGCACCACTACTAATGGACAACACAGAATTAATTAGGATGAATGGATCCTGAAATTCAGGACATTTTCCTATGTGTTACTTGGATTCACGACAATGCTTTTTGAATTTCTTGTTTCATTCCGACCCTACATGAAGCACTGCTAGGGCTTGTCAGAGTCTAGAAGATAAAGCAAAAAAAAGCATCACCAACATGACAGAGAGTTGTTTTGTTTTGTTTTGTTTTGTTTTTAAACATAAGATTTTTCATGTTTGTTTCTTAGGAAGATAAATCTTATTTGTGATTTTCATAACCTGACTGCCTTCCCCCATTATCTGTTTAGCCCACTGAGAAACAGGTGTCTCAGAGATACTCTGTTCAGAGAAGTTTCATGAAAATGAGTCACTAAACACTGGGGGAAAGACTGAAGGGAAGGTTGTGCAGGAGGAAAGGCTGAATCCTGAACTCAGCATTACTTGTTCTTCTTTGGCCAGCCAGCAGCCAGGGTGCACATACAGACAGGCTGCATAGGCAGCGCGCTCAGGGTTTAGCACCAGCCAGGATACGTGTTTTGCCTTTTGCAGCTGGTGGTGGCCATCAGGGAGAGAGACATGACATTTCAGTGCAGGGTTTGAGGAGAGGTGCGAGGGATTTGGAGACGTCTCAGAAAGTCATGATAGGCAGCATGAGCCACAAATCTCTGGAAGTGGAGTATCACTACCTCTGTTGTTTGAGGAACTAAGTGTGTATGCAAAAGCTGCAGAGGGAATTTTATGGCAACAGTATTGATGGTGACCATTAAAAAGCCTGCAAAATTCTCCCACTATGATTGGGGAAAAGTCTCTTTCCCCTCTGACAGAATCTCATTTCTCTCAATAAATGAATGCAATAGATTAGAAAGGACTCTTTGAACTACTTAAAAGTAGCGTACTACTCAAGTACGTTATGTAAATGCTGTTAATTTTACTTTGAAACTCAAAAGGAAGGTAGAAGTATACATTTGAATGTAAGGGTGGTGCTATCCATGATCTGAATTTCAATAGCACTCCCTTGAAGCTCTCAGGAATTGTTTTCCATTAGGGATGAGAAATTCAGAAATAAGGGAGTGGCTGACAAACATTTTGTTAACAAACAATGCTCTCTAATAGTGGCAGTAGTAATCATGTTAAGTGTTTCAAATCCAGAGACCCAAGAGAACTGTCTAACATGAGAGAGCTTTTCAGTCTGTGAATCAGGCAGAGGATGGAGAGACTAAGAAAGATTACAATCAGTATATCAAAGAGGGCAAAACCTGGCTGGAGAGATCTGGGTTGTTTAGTCAACTGGCATCAGATTTGCAAAACCAACCTACATGATAGGAATGGAGATAAAAGATGGCACATATATTGTAGTTGTTCTCCTCTAATCTGAATGCTACACCAGCTGTGTAGATATGAACGGTACCACAGCAATATATTCATACATAAGGCTTCCATTGTTGCAAAGAGTGTGCTCAGGAATGGTGACTGAAATGAAGCTTTGAAAAAATGAAAACCAAAACTGAAGATTTCAACTGCTGAACAGTACATATTTTTATTTTACTTGTTTTTTGTTGTTTGTTTTTTTTTTTTATATTTGCTTTGAAGGATAACTGAAAGAATGAAAAAGAAATAATTTCACATCAAGATGGAATTTACACTTACGGATTTTTTAAGGTCAGGTAAACTCTCCCAGGCAAATTAGAAATTTATTTTGAATCCTTCACCTTTTTAGATATGTCTTGTCTCTGGCAAGAAAACTTGAGAAATGAAAATGTTGTCTTGATTAATAAGTACATTCTATTAAATAGAGACAAAACAATTATTTTGCATTCTCTCTTATTTTCTTAACCAACAAATCATGAACATTTTAATGGTTATACTACTTAGGCATATTCAGCCACTTTAGTGGAGATGTCTTATGATTTATATCACTCCACAAGACTATTTGCAGTAGGAGATAAATAGAACAATACTGTTCCATATGTGGCTAATATAAAAATAAATAGTGCAGCTAACGGAACAGAAAGTTATGCCGATTCTGTAATACATGTGATTACTAAAGAAATGCACTGTCTAATGCAAAAAAATTTGAAAACTTAAATTATGAGAAACTCATGTCATACTGAAGAATTGTAATCAAGGGGAGATAAAGATTTTTGGAAGCATGCAAAAAATACAAGGCCAGATGTGTGATGCCATCATTAATTATAACAATAGGAAATCATTCTTTACTAATAGACATACATTGATTTAACAAGATAATGCTGGAGATGGAGCACATTAAACCGTATCTTAGAGCCATTGGTCACACTAAAAAATACCAAGTATAGTCTTGACACAACAATGTGGTTAAGTATAATTAAAAAATAAATACAAATAAAATTATAGAAAAAAGCTTTTAAGAGAGGCTTTTTATATGCTAAAATCTCTTAGAAGAATGTATTCAGAAGAACAGTGAGAGAACACTGTAATGTCTCCACTAGAAGCAAAGCCATGAACCGTGCCAGTCATGTGAGTGATTATTACTGACAGATACAATGCCACTGATCTTTCAGTTTGAAACACATATTTACTCCAAGCTGGAAACTCCATTCATATCCTTTAAATTGGTAGCAATGATAAAAATTCTAAAAATTTTCTTCTTATCACAAGGCAGTATACAAAACAGATTGCAAAATATTTTTTATGACAAAGGCATATATACACAGTTGAATCTGAAAAAACAGTGTAACTAGTGACCTTGCTGTACTCAAAGGAAAAATGGGTCTGCTTTTTCAAATATGTTCGACAGCTGCTGTTGGGATCATTCACTTAATCTTTATTTTGAGATTTTAAAAACCATTATTTTGAACAGATGCAGTAATACAGAGTTAGTAGTAAAAAGGGAAGACATACTTGAACTTTCATGGAGCCACTGTGCAATCGATTAAGCAAGGGGTTGAAGAGACCATCCATAAACTGAACTTGGAAAAATTTGACCTTAAAACAATTTTTCTTTTTACCTCATTGTAAGGATGGATGATATAGCAATGAAGGTTGCTTTTTTCTTGCTCAAGAGTTTAAAAAATGTTTCAAAATATTGACTTAAAATATGCAATTTCATTCTTCATTTTTTTCACACAATTCAGACCATCCAAAACTAACTCATACAAAACACAAAACAGAATTAAGCCATGCAAGGTACACATACGAAATAACGATATAGATGTAAAAATATTAGTGCCATCCTCTGTATGTTGTTGATTTTGTTTGTTTGTTTGTTTGTTTTTTGGCTGCTTAGTTTCACATTTATTTTAGAGAAAAGGAACCCGTATTTTTTAAGAAAAAGCTTTAGAGCATTATGTCATCTTTTCATTAGAGTGGTCAGGCATATATCTCATGTTCAGCATTGACTTGTCTCCGTGTCCTATAAGACAAATGACTGTGTGTCTGAATCAGGTCTTGCATCTGGAAATACACTACTCTTTGCTGAGTTGCAAGACCTAGGGGCACATGCCCATATTGTAGAGACTTGATAGGAAACTTGTCAGGAAAGAAAGCAGGAGAGACCATGCTGCAGCCTCAGAGAAAAATTCTGGCAGGCAATGTACAGCCCACAGGCCACTAACAAGCCAGCCCTGTTCTAAACCACTGAAAATATGAATAATATCTACAGTAGCTTCTCAGGGATAAGCAGCATAGATAGAGGTCAACTAACCACAACTGACCCTCCAAGTATCATTAGAAAAGCGGATATGAAAAGCAACTCTTAGGCAGGTAAAGTTCATACAGTCATAGGATGTCCTGAATTGGAAGGGACTCACAAGGGTCATTGAGTCCAACTCCTGTCCCTGCATAGGAAAGCTCCAAAGTTCACACTATGTGTCTGAAGGTGTTGTCCAAATGCTTCTTGAACACTGCCAGGCTTGGAGCCATGACTGTCTCACTGGAGAACCTGTTCCAGTGCTCCACTAACATCTGGGTTAAAAATATTTTCCTAATATCTAAACTAAACCTCCCCTGGAACATCTTCTTGCCATTCCATTGGGTCCTATTATTGGTCACCAGACAGAAGAGATCAGTGCCTGCCCCTCCTCCTCCCCTTGTGAAAAAAGACTGCAACGAGACCTCCCCTCAGTATCCTCCAGGTCAATACTGACAAAACCGGATCTTCAAGTTTCTCCCAAGGTGTTCCTAAGTCAACATCAATTAACTTCATCTTGATATTGTTTCATTTATACTGATCTTGCTCTTGATCAGTTATTGTATGCCATGTGTTGGGATATAAGATTTAATCATGTGGAACATTGAAATCATGAGTCCAGGTTTCAACAAGCTGATATCCCCCTCTCTGTTGTTCATGGAGACACATCATTTTTTATCATGAGCAATTTTTGACAATACTTATGGATAGCTGTTTGCTGTAACTTTGTAGCAAAATAGTCAAAACTTGTCCAGTACAAGGAGAGAAGCTGGATTATCCTCAGATTTCTGAGAATTTGTTTGTTAAGTTGTCTTACATAAATCTGGCACATGGCTGAAAGACTGCCCTTCACCTGGTTCTGTCATAGTTACCTCCTGATACCTGTGAGAGTGATACTTGTCCTGAACAGGCTTTCTGAAGCAGACTTAATTATTTTGTGTTACATAAGGAGGTGGTCTAACTCTTGAGGAATTCGCTGGCCAAAAAAACTGAGAAAATCTACAAGGCAACCAAAGCACCTGACATTGTCATAAAGTGCTTGCTTTTTCAATCTCCAATCTACTGCCCACAAAGGGAAGTCCCATAATTTCTCAGGAGTGGCTTTAAGTTTCTCCATTCTGCTGTACGAGGTTGTTTTATCAGCATTTATGCAGTAGTTGAGTAAACAGGTAGAAAATGTGTGGCTACTCTTGCTGTTGATGAAGGGCATAGTGACAAACTGGCCTAATCAAAGGTTTGTACACGTCTGAGACCAGATGTACATTTCACCTTCACAGCTATTTCCCAGTGCCTTGGTCACTCCAACACACAGCACTGGCACTGCCTTTTTGGCAAAGAGAAACTAAATCAGCATCATTCACCTTGAAACAGCAGCAGACTCCTTGAATCTCATGTGTTTTTTTTTTCTCTGAAATGAAGGGAGCAGGTCCACTGGCAGTAGGACACAGACTGTGATCAATAACAGTATGTCATTCCTTCTCTGTGCCTTCAGCTGTGATACAGTTGGTGTCAGGAGCAGGGTGACCTTGCAAACCATCCATTTGTTCCTCATCTCACACTGCAGTCATGACACAGGACTGTGATAGTTGTCCTACATGAGCTTCTTTGAGCCTAGTATTTCCAAGGTTGCTGTTTCAGCTGATTTACAATGCTACTGAAGAGGGTAATACACATTCCTCCTTCTCATCTCCATTGCTCCCAAATACAAGCTGCTTCATCATAACTTATGCTGGTGTTTGCTAGATTTATCTGTTAAACAATTTGACACACTAAATTTCAGAAAAGAAACTCAAAAAAATGAGCATTTTTTTGCCATTTTAGTGGACTAAGTTAGCACACAAACACATTCAGTGAGCACAAGGTGGAAATTAGGTCCACACAAGTAGCAAAAGGATAGTAAAATGAGAAGAGGATGGGGAGAAAAGATGAGGCAAGGAAAGGACAGCAAAGAAGGAGGGGTGAAGAAATATTGGTTTTTGAAGTGACAGGAGGTAATTCAGAACACCCAGCTGCCTCTAACTTCCATGTACACATCATAACCTAAGCTGATCTCAACTCCAGTATTGCTACTAGTCCTTTCAGGTGGGCAGCAGACCCAGAGACACTGGTACAGCACTGCTGAACTAGGGCAGCAGTGAGGCAGATAAAAGACAGGATCTCAATCTCCAGTGAAACCCAGTTTCTCAGAGTAGTCCTCTTCTTGGCTCGGGGACAAAAGAAACACACAGTTTTTTTCATGGATCTGGCAGACACAACACCCTTTCTTCTGCATGTCCTCACATAGGGTATTTGAATTGTTAGAGCAGCTGCCATCCATCTCCCACCCACGTGGAGTAAGATAACAGAAGCAGGACGTGGATGGGACCATCACTCTAAAACAAGTGAAGATCAGGAATGTTACACAAGAAATTATGCTGTGTCAGGGAGCAAGAAGATGCTATGGCACAGGTGAACCTCAAATCTCTGGGTGTTCATGTTTGGGGAAAGAAGCAGTGTCTTCTTCTGTCTATACCTCTTTCCATGGAGGCATGCTGGCATTTCCAAAGCAGTTTGGAAGCAGAGTGTAGAGTAGAAAGTCATGGTGGGAGGTCCACAGCATGGTCTGCTGGAACAGGTCCTGTGGGACCCATGGGTAGCCTCTGTGAGCCACAACAGCCTGGACACTGTTGACAAGGCTGGATACTCCTGTGGAATAATGTTTGTTGGGTCTTGATGGTGTTCCTAGAGAAAATGGATAGCTATTGAACCCAGCATCCAGGGCGTCACAAAGACGCACTATGGTCACATATCCTCTGTGGATCCAGTGACATAAGCCATGTAGATACTGCCTTTTCTCCAAGATATCTTCCCCTAAATGTTTGTAGCTTTCCTGTTGTACATTAAACAGTCAATTTTATTGAACAAAAATATTTAAAGAGTTCTACAACAACCACATAAACACTATATGGTACTAGAACTGGGCAGTATTACAGAGAAAATGTCTTGAAATTGAGAAATGAGGGAAAAGGAGGGAAGTAGATGGAAAATCTGAAGACTGTTGAAAAAGCCCATGTTTCCAGAAACTTGTGTAGGCAACTAGGATACAGAATGTGATTTTTTCAAGAAAGTGAGTGAAGCCATAAAGAAAAAAAATGATGTGTGTATGTTGATTGTATCTTCTGATCTTCTTGAGTTAGTTTTAGGTAACATAAATACAGAATAGTTACCAGACTACGTCACTAGAGTAATTAACTCAGAGAAATATGTGATTTACAGGAAACAGTAAGAAGGCAAAGAGACATTTGAAGGATATATATGGCTACCTAGCTAAGTATGCAACTGTAAATAAATTAATTTCATTAAATCCCTAATTTGAGACCAGATCCTTAGAAGAATTCAAAGAGTCAAAAATGAGAAGTGGACCACAGGGGGAATTCAGTTTACATTTGGAAGAACTGGAAGAATGGATAAAAACAGCCAAGTATAAAGACCAGGTAATAAATTTTGGAGAAAGGATGATGAAGGCAAAGCAAGCATGGAATGGGCCTTCAAGCTGCATAGAGGGACAAAGTGTTTGTTGCAGTGTATTTTCAAAATGACTTTGCAAAAACTAGAAAATACTCACAGCACATAAACAGAAGCTTTTGGACATGACCATCATACTTGCAAGAAATAAATCATTTTTAAAAAGTATTCCAACAACAATAAAATGTACCTATTAAGAACTAAAGCATATACAAACTATATGTAAAGATAAAACAAAAAATCCTGACAAGTTAACTATTGGAATTATGTCAGAAACAGGATATCTACATTGAAATGAAAATGTAACAGCTTGCAAGTTCCAGTGACAGAATTGGTATTGTGGAAGAACAACAAAACATGAAAATGGAAAGAAAAAACTTGCTAAAAGAAAATAGATATATTGAAGTGTCAAAAGAACATCCAAATCGTAATAAGCATCCACATGTCATAAAGAAAATTATAAGTGAAATAATATGGATGCTGTTAATAATGTTGATATTTTAAGACTAATAGTAACAGAAATAAATATGTTACAACTTATGAAAAGAAAAAAGAATGTGCACTGGAGGGTGGTGACATGCATATAAATATGGATAGATTATTTTCTCATACAGAGAAATGTATATATTCATTACTGAAATTATCCAGAAAGGGCATTATTAGGAATTATGACTGCAAAGTCTGTAATCAAACATGCAAAATTGATATTTACTAGCTGTTGTACCATGACAGTGGCAGACAATGAACCATGGTGTTATTATCACAAGTTAAAAATGGTATTATGGAAAACAATGCTACAGTTGGATGGGGGGTGGAAAACAAACAAACAAACAAACAAACAAACAAAAGTTACAATATCACCAACCAGATGAAGAGAAGAAGAGACGCATCCACATGAGCAATGAAAAATCAAGTGTGATGCAGTGGAAATTTCAGCAACTATTCAGCAATTATTCAGCCCTAATCTGAAACTGTACAAGAAGCCAAAAGCCTCCAGTTAACCTGCCAGAGCTGTGCTAATCCAGAGTGTCAGTTTTGGAGTGCTAATCACTTGCCAAAGAACGCAGCACTAAATGCTATGAAGAGTCATCCTGAGTCAACCTTCTTCACAGACACTGCACACATTTAAGATGACTTCTCAGATAATGCAGATCTCTTTCACCTATACTAGTCAAGTAATAATGTACTAATACTTCCAAAGTTTAAAGGTCTCACCTCTGGTGATATGTGTAATTTACTTTAGATTGTGAATCGAGCTTCTGCCCTCTCTGGTTCATGAACACAATCCTGAACAGTCATAGACACTCACATCCAAAACAGCCAGCACTTCATTCAGAGAACAGAAGGTTTCCTCTTCACACGTGTTGCAAGAAATACATGAGAGATATATCCACTCTTTATCATCAATCCTTCCATTCCTGACTAAATTTATAGAGGAGCTAGGAAAAAACATCTGCAAGGTCACTTGGGTGATGGAGAGACTATATATTTGAGACAATACAGACTTAGGTCATCTTGCTGAGTAGAAGCAGCTTTAGTGTTTCGTTAGATGATTGCCGCCTGTCAATGCATAGGTGCAAGATATCCACTCTCATTGTCTGCAGTGATCAGCTTCACCAGCAGGAGATAATGGGGACTTTCCTTGCAGAGGTGTTGGAGGCAAGCTGAATGAATTAGAAGGATTTACAACCCTCCTGGCAGGACATGCCCAAAATAGGTATGGGAAAACTCTCCTTTGTGACTCAGTCCCTCATTTATCAATCCCACATTCTTTGTTCACATCTATGTAGTATCTGCTTGCGACAGCACAAAATGCTCAGACATCACAGCGCCCAGAGGAGGTAATATTTACATAATGCAAACTTTGCCTTCCCTTTCAGTGCCCAGAATGACTTACTGTTTGGAGAAAACCAGCTCATGAATGAAGAACAACTTATTGAAGCTGAACCTAAACGAAATACAGATGACGTTGATGATCGAGGTAAAATCGCTTTGAGAACCTGCAGTTTCCTTTGGCTGAATAGATATAATTTACTCGTCCTCAGTTCAGCCTGTAACTTTGTCTATGCTGAGTTCCATGTTACCATAATTCTACCTGTAGTTTAAAAAAAAAAAAAATATTATGTACCTATACATAACTGGTTTTTTATTCAACAGAATGGCTTCCACAGAAGTACAGACCAGCATAAATGTCACCATCTTTCATCCCCGATGCAAGATGCTTTTTTCTTAAATTATATTGGGGATGACAAGTACCAAGTCATGGATATCTTTCCAAAGCAAATGGTAACAAATAAAAATCCAATCAAAAGAAAATGTTACATGTCTTATGTTACAGAAGGAGCAAACCAGACATGATACATATTAGCTGTATGCTAGAAAGTTCTCAGTATAACAACAGCAGTTGAATAGAATTGAAAACCACTTGAAAAATAGAATTGAAAAGCACTTGAAAACCACTCCAAACTGCAAAATATACTTTTGTTTTCACATAAATAGAATACCTTCTTACTGCTTCCAGTCTAATCCTCCAATAGAAGGAACAATGGAAACCGTTACTTATATTGCAATACAGTAAAGAATCAAACCCTTAGCCCTACTCCTCAAACAAGTAGGTATTTGGATATTCTGTACATAGCTCAAGACTGCAAAAAAGTTGTAAGAATAGTAGAGAAGTTTGTGTTTCTTTCCTGCATACATAAAAACTGATTTTATTTCCATGTGACTTAATAAATTTGTATAGTAAAAAGTTTATGTGCCTTTTTATTGCTTGATGTTTTACTTTCCAGATTATTCGGTCAGTGTTTGATTTGCACAATTGTATACAGAGCTACTAAATCAGCTGTTTAGTAAGATTTAAGAAGTTTATTAGTCTCCTCAGTATTAAAACCTTTTCCTAAATGTAAAGGTGTGATGACTTCCAATATTTATATAGCAAGTATTCAGGTATTCAGTCTTTCTAGACAAGCAATATAGTAGCTCAGTAATCCACTGAAATATTTTGATAATTGCTAGACAAACAATATGGAAAAGAAAAAGTAGCAAATAAGCTTTTTGCATTCAGGACCAAATACTTAATAATGTTATCTTTGCTGAAAGAAAATTAGCAACCAGAACAGAAAAATGTAGTAAGAATTTCCTGATATGTACAACTGTATTTTTTTTTCTCTGAGACAAAACAGTGTGTCTTACCTTTGGCATATATTATTTCTATTAATGTAATAGATATAGCTATACTATTTTGCTCTTTTTCATGTGTTCCCTACAATGCACCACTGGTGGGCAGCAGCCAAGTGCAAAGTGGGTGAAAGACATGGCAAGATCAAATCGAAACTTCATCTATCAGTGCAAAAACTTATGTAAACCAGAGAGATTACATTGTAGGGTAAGGAAGTTCTTGCTCTCAGACATTCTGCTTCAAAAATTGATCATACTGCTTTCTAAAAGGTGGTCTGGTCACTGAAATCACAAACATCAAAAAAAGACAATGAATCAATTAAAGTCAGAGTAAAGTAGCGGTTATTTTAGTCACTTCAGATGGCAGAGTGGCTTCCATTTTCAAAGGTATTTTCACAAAAAATGTAGCTGTCATATATTGGCTGCAAATTATTGCAACAGTGGTCTTAACTTGTTATCAAGTCTTAAAAATTTAGAAGTACAGGGAAAATCAGAAAAGGAAAAATATTTTACACTTATATAAATTCAAGAAAAAATGGTAAGAGACAAAATGCACTGGCATACCAGGCATTTCTCTCAATAAAGGTGAGGAAAAACTCTCCTCATTTTGCTGCTGAAGTGGTGTATGACATCAGGGAAACATTTGTCCTGCATATTTAACCTGAAGTCTTTCTGGAACCCCAAGAGCTTTTACTTGCTCAGTGCAAAGGGGCCCAATACTTGAAAGGAACTGCTAGACAGCACAGCAATGTCCAAAGCCAACAGTCAAAACTACATTACCTACCTCATAAGTAATAATTACTTGTGACTATATAATAATTCTTTAAAACTCATAGTTACTGTTAGTAACTGTAGTTGCTACTGATTTGGATAGAATTGTACTTGGAGGGAAAGAAGCTTTCTTCCTCTCATCCTCTTGCACTCTTGCTCTTCAGATTAGTTGCTGAAGCTGGTGTTCACATGCTGTATTTGTCTACTTCTTCTACTACAGCTTGTTTTAGCAAACAAAAAAAACTTTATTGAAAGACATACAGCAGAATGTGACAGAGACCTCATGGACCTTTCAAACCTAAGCAGCTCTTGCTGTGTATATTCTGAGTCTGACCATTTTTTCTTTAAAAGAAGAAAAATCTCTCTCTACAATCCATCAGTATCATTAGCACAGCTCAATGCTTTCAAAACACAATTATTTCCCAAATGTAAACAAATACCTGTTATAACTGTGTGATAATAGTCCCTTCTGCAGCTGTGTTATTATGCAGTTCTCTTTCACTCTCAGTCTTCCATCCTTAGATCACATGCAATGGCAAAAGCCCTCTCCACTACATTTTAGAGATGAAGCTGTTCTTGGTGTCCCTCTCCCTTGTTGCAATGGCTATGAACAGAATTTCCTCCTATTGTCTAAACCATGTCAAGGTACATTCTCAGTTTGCTTGGAGTGATCCATGATTTACAAAAGCTGTCGGTTTAGGACTGAGATTGCTTGATTGACAGTATCTACGAGGTTGTTGGCTTCTGTTTGCATTTTTGAGGCATTCACAAATTACATCTCCTGTGTCTCTGGATAAGCAGGAATTAATGCATCACTTTATCCTGCTGTCTGGTTATTTAACAGAATATCTGTCTTCTGATCTCATGAAGTTTAGAGGAAGTTAGTCATATTTGGTTCAAGTCAGAAGAAGGATTCAAGATTTGGGGAGACAGAGGAGAGATAAATAGTCAGACAGACACACATCAAATCACATAGGAAACTCATAAAGATTGAAAACATGCATATATCAAGAACATTTCACTGTGGAGACACGAATGCTTCCATTGTGGAAACTCAAGAGATGGGAAGGTGCTTCCAAATGCACTTTCTTCTTCTGTCTTTCTCTAGGGCTAGATCCAATTCCAGGTCCAGTTCTCAGAACCATGCAGGGAAGTTTTCTGGCTTTTGAGAACAGCAGAAAGAATCCAAGCCATCTGTTTTTCTACTGGAAGAGTTCCTGGCCATGTAGTACTTTAAAAATCAGAGGAGAGTATATGGTGAGTAAAATTCTCCAGCTGTCTGCTAGATCTGAAGGTTACAGTGTAGGAAGATGTCCCAGTTCTCTTCTTTTTCTCCTGCCACAGCAGCTTTAAACAGCTTCTGATGTTCCCAGTAAAACACACTGCTGCAGATGCTCTTTTGCTAGCAGTATTAGACTGAGTATGTTGAGTGATTATGCCAAACTGCCAATATTTTCCTGCAGTGCACAAGTGAGAAAAATTCCAGTACTTACCTCCGCCAAAAACTGCAGGTAAAATTTCATGGGAAAAATGTTTTTCTTAACCTTTAGATGATTTCTGCTAAATCCAGTATGAGTCCTCCTGTGAAAATAACAGAGCGATGGAAACTGCTGGAAGAAAAAGAAAATCCACAGCATAATTTCAAGAAGAAAAAGCAGGAAATCTACAGTATAGGTATTATTGATATTATCTTCCATAAATAGGAATTTAAGAGGACTACATACCTGAAGCAGACATACATGAATACTTTTGGTGAGAGCAGTGTAGTTTATAAACTTTCCCCCTATGTGCTCCCCATTTTCAGCTCATAACACACATGTTCAGGCTCTTCTTAAAGACATGGAATTACCAGATCTGTAATTCACCCAGGGAGCTTTGGCCCAATTGTATTTGTACTGGGTTCTTCAAGATGAGGCTTTTCTATGTCACTTTTTACAAAAGGGTAAAAGTCCAGCTGATAGGAGCGTAAGTTCCCTTGTTCCCCCATTTGTCTTAATGAAGACAGTGTGAGCTATGGCCTGCTTATTCACAATGGATAGTTGCACCACTCTAGCCCTCCATATTAGCATGTTCTTGTCTGACATAAGGTGTGTCTGACTGGTCTGACACTGAAAATTACTTTTAGATGCAGATAATGAAAGAAAGTAAAAAAATTAATAATAATTTAAAAACAACAATGACAAAAATGCATATAAAGCAAACAAACAAGAAACATCTGAACTGGAATATATACGAGAAATAAAGAATATTATAAAACAAAACAAAACAAATGCACACAGAGGGAAATAAAAATCCAATTCAGTGGCCATTTCTCCTGTCTAGAAGCTTCCGCACTTCCATGTTTTATCTGCATCCACAGCTGATATATCAGTTACTTAGGATCAAAAACCTGAGGTCACCTCAACAGACTCAGAGTGCCTGAATTGTTCTAGGAAACAGAATGTGCCTACCTGAGGGTGATGGTTCACAGTGGCACATCCTGTGCATTCCTGCCATCCTTTCTACGTCATTTGAGCAGAGAAACTGGTAACCAGCTGCTTTAGGTTTTTGCCTACACTGAGGCAGAAAGATGGACCTGCTGACCCATGTGCATAGGTCTAAACTCTACTCAAAGCTGAAAGAAACTCATTAGAGAGGGATTTACGACTCTGCTGGGAGAGCTGATACCCTGGCTCTTCCCTGCTGTCCATATGAGATTTTCCTTCCTGAGCTTATAATCAACATAATTCCTATACTAAGGGATTCCATATCTGCTTAGCAATTTCACAGACTTTTGCTACTTGAACTTTTGGTTATACTCACTACAAATAAACTGTCGGACTTCTACACTATTTTTTGCCTCATATCAGCATTAGATACAATAGATAGATTAAACATGACTTCTCACAAGTAAGGGTAAAGATTGCAATAGTGAATATTGATATATAGTGAGTCAAAAGTTAACCATGAGTGACTGTGCCAAAATCAAGAGAGTATGTGAGTTACTAGTACAGAGTAATGGTGATTTCTTTTTTTAAGAAATCTCTTTTACTTAAATAGAGTGGTTAAAATCTCTTCTGTATTGTGGGGATAGATTCACAGTACAATTACTAATTCTCTATTAAAATATACATGTACTCTTCAATTTGCATGTGAAAAGACAGTTACCTCCATTTCATTATTAGAAAATGCAGACAAACTACATCTCCAATAGTTACATGGGGAGAAGTTTCCTCTTTTATACATCATAATATATATTTGGCATTTTGGGTTTTCATGGACATTTGTATTGTAGGAGCCAAATCAAAGCAAATAACATGATATAATCCTTTGACTGAATAGAAAGAAATGTGTTTATAAAACAGATACCATTATAGGCTCATATTTGAAAATGTATATAAAATGATAATTTCTAAAAAACCCTACAGGAATAGTAGTTTATAGTTGTACAGTGGTATGATATTCTTAATTCTACAAAGACTTTTACAAACAACAAGTAGAAAATGGTGAAATAAAGCCACTTTTACCTTTCAGGATGAAATTTCAGGATGGTCACCAGTATTTGCAATATATTTGAGAGAATGGAAAATTTGAGAAAAAATAAAAAAGCAGCGAGTTGGGGAAAACACACCCACACAGTGAAGACAAATGTACAGATATAATTTGGAAAAGTTAATGACAAAGTGATAAACTCCCTCATACCACCATAAAAAAGAAAAAAAAAAAAAAAGAGGAAGAGGGTTTGATAACAACAAGAAATTAAAGAGTAATAATAGATTCATACAAAGGGTTCAGTTACAATGAGAAACTTTTATACTTAGCAATATATACAACCCCAAAGAATTTTCACTGTAAACAGAGAAGACAAATGTTGGATGAAATAGATACAAGTGGAATTTAAAACATGACAGTATCCAGTTGAAGTTTTGCAAAAGATGGATAAAAATTAATTACACCATTCACAGTAAAAGAAGGAATGCCATACAAATCTTTATTTGTTGCTGTATTTGTAGATCACAGGGCTAGTATTTGAGGAGCCTTCTTGGGTCTGAGAAACCAGCATCCTTTAAGCAGTATAGAACTATGACCCATCTAGGCTTGGGTGGACCTCTGTAATTTTTTTTTACTTTATTTACTATTTATGGTCACCTAAGCTATATAAATGTACTTCTGCTCCTGGACTGAAATCCCTCACAAACTTAATAAGAGATGCAATGATCCCAAACACTTCTAAAAATATGATGTCAATTAATCTGAACTGTTAGCTTCCAGTATTAAGAATCATGACTCCAAAAATGCAAAACATATAAAATTCTATTTTTACTAAATGGGAGCATGGCATATAGCAGATATCCTGTAAGGGATGTATAAGTAGGTTCCCTTAATTATTTTAATATATTTAAGAACAACATTAAAAATAAAACTAGGATGTTATTAACTGGCTAATATGGTATATTAATACATACTCCAAAACAAAAGCAAATAAGCGTACTGAAGTTCTGTCTCCTGCTACTACTAAAACTATGACATATAATACTTTGTGTATACTGATCAAGATTCATCTTAAAAATATGTATTATTATAAGTTGAGCTACAAAATTCTGCTACAGAGCGATTGTAAATAATGATCTGCCACAAAACCTCTCTTGTTTGCAGGCGATCTGTTCATGAACAGTTTATATCCTCATTGCTCCCGCGTGAACATCATCCTGGCCTTTCTCCTTTCCCAGTGTTTGTATTCATCCCTTGATATTTTTATTCAAAACAATCATAAACCATCTCTGCTTTCATTTTGCTAGACTACACGTATCAGGCTTATCTTGGCTTCTGTTACACTGTAGGTCCAACATTTCCATGATCATCCCTATATATGTTTTAATGTGAATACATTTTCTCTTGAACATGTCCATCCAGAAGTATATAGAGAGTTCAAGAGGAGGCTCTGCATGGACTCTTATATCTACTTTTTCATGAAGAAATCCTGGTGGAGGGAACCAATCAAGATACACTGCAGGGCACCTTCTGGAAGTGCATATCATTCTTGCAAGTTATTAATGTGATTGACTTTTATAATCATATATTTATTTTCATCTGTTATTTCCAACTGTTGAATTACAAGTTTATATAAATTCTTCATACTAGTACTCTGAAAGCATTATTTTATTTTCTGTAATATTATTTCTTTTTATTTCCCTTACTTCCAGTCTCAAGGTACCTCAGTTCTTCCTGTATGCCAGTTTAATCCTTCATCCTGTTGACAGCATTTCATGTCATCAGCATATGTTATCATTGTAATATATTTTGTTTCATAATGAAAGCATTCAATAAGATCTGTGCTTCCAAAAACTCCCTCCAGCTTCAAAGATTCTTGTCTGTTTATTCTCTGGATCTACTGTGGTGAGCCAATTCACCTCATGTCTTCTCAAAGATTTCTTTGCAGTGTCAGTATAAAGGTCTGGTGCCTGTCCTTTAATGTGCTATCTTTTTGTTCCTTAAATTAGTGATTTTATCTTACCAGTCCTTCAAGAATCTTCCTTCAACTTCAGGGCTCAAAATTGTCCCATCTGCATTAAGTCAGTTATAATATTTTTAAGGATGCCATATTTGTCTCCACACTTTATATTTAAATTAGTTAAAAGAATCAGCCTTTGACCCTAACGGTTATGAAGAAAAAAATGAAACAAACGCTGAGGTATCTGTGTGAATCTGAAATCTTGAAACAAAAGTTTTAGGACTTTGAGTTACCTTCTCTTTTGAGTCTAGTAGTACTATTTCAAGTATCTTGCTGTGATGATTAAAATGCCAATATTATTACAATCATAAAATCACCTCTGCTGAAAGTATAGAGAAGGAAGAGAACAGATTATGCTATGGAGGGCTCATATTATGTGGGTTACTCAGCCTGGTGCCAATCACAGATGATGCTCAGAAGAATGCCAACACCTGTTGCACCTCCTGACCCCCCAGCAAAAAGCCAGATGAAGGAAAAGCCATTGGGAAAACTCTGAAGAGCTCACTGTTGTGTATACACATGTACGTTTTTTTCCCAAGTCAGCATTTTGCAAGCGACATTCGAACTCAGAAAGCAGTCATTTTTGGGTCATTTTTTATCACTTTTCTTTACAGTGGGTTTGGAAATAGTCTTCTTTGCAAATTTCACAGGGCTTTGAGCACAGCAACCTTAAGCATCTGTGTGCTGTACCTATACACTGAACCGTACTTGCTGGGTGGGCGCAAGCCCCAGGAGCCTAGAAAAGTACATGCCATCCTATTCCTAACATCTGCAAGTAGTGACACTTCAGGTAGCTGGAGTTTAGTTTGTGGACAAAACCTGGGATGGTACCATTGCTTTTATAATCTCATCTCAAACTCCAGCCCTCGTGAATATAGGGCCTGGAGAACAGCTCTGGCTTTCTCTCCCAGAATACCACTATGGGTCAGAACTGATTTTCCTGTAGGAGAGATAGACACCTTGTGATTTGAGCAGACAAAAACTTTTACTTTTTCTTCTTTCTTGTTCTTGGGGTTTTTGTCACTGATGTTTTGGGGTTTTTTAAATTAAAAAAAAAAAAAAAAAAAAGAGGAGTTAAGGTACTCATATACTTACCTAAGTCATTGAGTTATTTTTTGCATTAGCATTTCACTCTGGATGAAACATCAAGATTAAGAAATTGTGCATGTAATTAAATTTGGCACCAGATGATAGAATCCCAGTTAGTTGTGAATGTGTTTTTTCTATTTAGTTTTGGTCAATGAATGCCAGCTGTGTAAAGCACAGTGGACAAAATTAAGATTATGACATTGTGAGTACAAAATATAGAATTACTAATTTCTGTACCACATACATATTCATTTAGATACAGTATATTTCCTAGCAACTGAACTTCAATGTATACCATTTCTTCAGGTAAAATAAACTGAAATTTTCTCATATTTAATGTAAATATTCTGTTGTGATATTGTAAAATTGTATAGTAAGCCACTTCCAGCCCAGTCATCCCTTTCTCTCTAAAAATGCAATTTTTAACTTGTTATACACCTAATTAAATAATATCACCTAGTTTGACAAAAGTCTAATACCAAGAATATTTTACAAGAGATTTCTTATGATAATGAGATCTGGAAGTGATTAATTTAGAGACATATATAAACATTTCCAGTCTATAATGAACTATCCTAGTACTATATACAGATTAAGAAAATTATATTGAATTTACATTGTAAGGGCAACCGCATATATCCTGGCTGTTATATGTTAAGTTTTTCTGAGGTGTGAGAGAAAAGAAACTACAACTTTTTTTCTTGCCAATATCTGGCTAGACATTTCTTTATATTTCCACTAACACTTTTGTTACGCTATGTTAAACCAAATCGGTTAAACCTCTGAACAGGAATAATTCAACTTCCTCATCAAGTTAGATTTCCACCTTAATATCTTCCTCATCAAGTTAGATTTCCACATTAATATAGGAAGAAAATACATATCTGTTTTTTTTCAGAGATTATATTTTGACTACATATTACCACTCTACTTTGTACATGGATAGCAATGATGCATAAAATCTTGCACAGTCTAATGAATCACAGAGTTAAAAATGCTGTTGCAACGCTGAATGCTGGGTACATTTTACATCTCAGTGCTACTATTTTTCAAGTTACATACAAAGGAAACACTGCAGCTTGGGAATTAACTTATTCTTTAGTTTTCATCTCAACTAGAGCCTTGTATGTCCTAATTATCCAAGGCCCACTTACACTGACAAAGAGTGCAGCGCTATAGATGCAGACCTGCAGAACAAACTTGTGCTGAAGATATGACCTATGTGTTGTGCCCTACAGACATTTTGAGTCATTTCTTCAGATAAGCTCGATGACTATTAAATGACTCAGTGAGTATTAGCAGTTGCAGCTCATGAGGTACACTCCTGGTGTGCACCTTCTGGTTTAATTTCATCCAACATTTAGTCCGTGTGCTTTGAGATATGTGCCAAAGCATGGTAAATTATTATGAAGTCAAGAATCCCTTCAGATCTACAGCAAAACTTTAGTTTTGTATAACTTAAGTTATAAAAAGTCTTAAGGAAAAGCAAAGATGAGCGTAAGACACCTATCATAAAAGATGAGTATACTTTTCCCATTGCATCCCAAGTAAGCTAAGACATTTTTTTCATAAAATCAGGAAGAAAACATTTTTTATATATTTAAAAACAAATACATATAAAATATATATTATTCAAATACTTGTAATTATTACGTGACTGACTATTTGTTACTGAAAATCTGAGACCTGAGTGTGTGTTCTCCAAAATATTTTGTAGGATACAAGTAAATATATGCCCCTTAAACAGAAAGAAAAAATTGAGTTAATTTGAAAACATTATATTAAGTATTTTAAGCTTAAATGTATATATATTTACTCCTGAAAAATAGCCAGGTATTAGGAAAAGTCATCCAACTGAATCCTTATTTTATTCCTGCTCTGTATTTCTAAGAGTCTACCCTAAGAAAAAATATATCGGTAAGAGTTGTTAACTGAGTGTTTAAACCTGACAGTGATGACCAATTAAACTGTAGCTTTAATATGAATGTGTTAAGCAAAGTAAATCTTTACTTGTGAACTCTGCTGAAAAACCAATATATGAAAAATCACAAATTCTTCTGTCTAATCAAGAACTAAGGTTGGTTAATGCATGTCTGTGTGTGTTTCTGTGTGTGTCTCCTCCCTGCAGAGCACAAGCTCTCAAACTTTGCTTCCATAATAAGCTTTCTTGCATCCCATGTTAACAGTGAAACAGATAGCAATGTGACAAGGAAAATGTTGCTAAAAGCATCTAACAGCCTAGTAGATGAGGAAAGTCATTTTGAAGATCTTAAGATGTCACAACATTTTCGGAATCCTCGCTACCCCTCTGTTTCTGCTGACACTGTTTGAATCACAGAAATACAGAAACCTCTGTGGGGAGAGGTCTCGGTAAGACCCCAGCACTGCCTCCCACTTGAAACAAGACTAACAGCCAACAACGGAGGAGGTCAGCCATAGCTTTGTACAGCTAAGTCCTGCAAACTTCTTAGGAGAGAGTCTACAGTTGCTCAGAATGGCCTGACACAATGTTGCACTAGTCTTCCAGTGCATAGGACTACCATTTTTCCTTGCCCTCCTCCATGCCACCCTGATAATCTCCTGTGAGTGGTGTGACACCATCTCTGCTAGTGCTCTCCAGGTCCTGCTCTCACTGCTTTTACCTCTGTATACGGTATCTCTATTTGTATTTACACCTTAGTTCTCCAACTTCCTCTCTTTATTATTCCTGATATTGTACTGCCTACTGCATTTTTGCTTCGATAAAGCTAGTGTTCTGTCTCTTACTTGAAAAGCAACCCTTTTAATTTCCACCACCTTTTAGATCATGAGCTTTTATGCAGTTGGATCTACTACTGCAATTACTGAATCATGGCCAAGGTTCTGGGAGCATGCTTTAGAGACTTTAAGTAATTGAATAATACTACAGATTGAGGAGGGCTCCTCAAGAAATTAATTACCATAATAAATAAATAAAAAAAGGACTTCTAACTTCTTTTTGTCCAGTTTCAACATCTAATTACTTGTTACACATTCTTCGCACAGGTTAAAGAATTGAAAGTGTTTACTGCATGCATGTCCAAAGGTTACTTCCCATCTCCATCTCTGGAAGAACACAATAGATTGAAATTTTCCTATTCCTTTCATTTAAAACAATATTCCCAGGTCTCAAGTCATTATCCAGGTATAGAGGCTGTCCCTTGCAAGACAACAACATTTTCTAACATTCCTCCCTGTATCCCTTTGTTGAAAGCAAAACGTTAGAGGTTGCTAACATATCGATGGCTACTCTCAACACCCAAAGGGCATTAGATCAACAAAAGGTCTTTGTAAATACTTCAAATAAGGTTTTGTAAAATATATTCTTGTTAGGAAAGTAAAGGGGGCTCCTCCCCACTTCACTAGAACAGGCATGTTTTCTGTCAGGTGACTGGCAGAGGGATTTAAACAGAGCTATCCAAATACTGTTTTCTGTCCTGAGTGGTGCACTAAGTTTTGGAAGAGTCTTGAGAGAGGCTTGGCTACAAAATATTTAGGAATCACAGGGGGCTTTTGGTTTTACATCTATGAATTATAAACCTACATACATTCAACTGTGAAAGACATTCCATTTCTGTGATAAAAATGGAATAGCAAGAAGGAAAATGATACAACTTCTTCCTTTCCCACTAAAAACTTAAAGGCTTGATGCCAAAAGGCTGTAATGATTTTATTGCTTAAATAATAACTGGCTGCAAGGACTTTGCAACATATTAATTCTGATGCAAAGCCAACAACGTTTTCCTGAAAAGCTAGGAGAAACTCATCTTTCTCCTGACAAAGCAGTTAACTTCCCTCTGCCTAGAATGGCCATAAAATGGTAATTTACACAAGGTCATGAGAAAGCAGAAGAGCAGAGCCCTGTGGGCTTCCACATCACACCAATAAAGACAATCCAGTATCTTCCCTCAACCAAGCAGTCTCCCCTCTAAGTGTCATTTAGGCTTGATTTGTTCCAAAACAGGTGTGAGGTTTGTGGGTTTTTCCTGACCACAGCCTTGCTAGCATGTTTACAGTCTCAAGAAAATGTTTGCATTTCCATCTTTAACATCAAAGTATGAAGTTTAAAAACAATTTTTAAAATGAAACTTACTCATCATCCAAGATTCTGGAGGTAGTTTCTTAGGTAAAAGTTTTTGCCTTAACCTAGCCAAACTCCTGAGTAAAACCAAATACTTCAATAAAAAATTATACCAATCAAGCAGTTCCACTGGCATCTCAGAAGTACGTCTGCTTATATTTTAAGCAGACACACAGGCTCATCCACAAAACTTGTTCTGTATGCCAGGTTCCTTCAGCTTGTCAAGCAGGTGGACCTCAGTTTGTAGATGGAATTTGCGACAGTGCCCTTACCCATTTTCTTTCAATAGAAATCCCATGGGAAGGAAAAATCTCATCTGGGAGAAAACAGGTGTAGAGGGACCATATTACTGATTAACTTTTCTGAATAGAAGTCCACATCAATCAGACTGGCAATATTCAAAGTTAAGTGCACACTCTTTCAAGTCAGGCTGTGTTTGACTGCTTCTGGCATTGGATGCTTCTAACAATCAACTTTTCTGTTTGCAGGGAACATCTTTTAGCCCACAAGGTACTCACAAAAGTGAATGAGCTGGAGATATCTACAGATTGAAGGGGTTCCATTGGTTGAAACTTACAGCCACTGTCTGGTCATATTGTTGTTTCTCAAAACACTAAGCAGTGATTTCCCTGTCCTAAGGTGCTCATGCCACAAAGGACCAACCCCTTAAAGTCATAGCACAGACATTTCCACCATCTGGCATTGTTATCTACATACCTGTTCATCTGTATCCTGGATTAAAGTAACAGGACTGTATCCAGTAGGCCAAGGAAGTTATTTTTCCTCTTTACCCAGCAAACATTCTCACCAACTCAGTCCAGTTTTAGGCTCAGAAAATAAAAATGTTGATTGAATGAAGCAGGTATAGCATCAGGACCACAAAGATAGTCAGAGGTTGGAGCACATGCCCTTTTAGGAGACATTGAAGCAATAGTGTTTGTTCAGTTTGGGAACAGATAGCTCTGGTGCAACCCAATACCAGCTCCAGCACCTAAGAGGGGCATTCTGAGGAGATAAAACCAGACTGTTCTCAGTGGTGCATGGTGGGAGGATGAGATCCAAAGGCATAAGTTGAAATAGTAATGCAAAGGCTGTGCAAGCCTAATCCTTGAGCATTTCAAGGTTTTCAAGACTAACCTGACCTTATAGCTAACCTGCTCTGAGCAGGAGGTTGGATTAGAGTCCTCCTGATGTCCCTTCTTACCTGCATTATCCTGTAAGCCTACCATCCTGTGTTGTGACTCAGATGTAGCTTTCCACATCTTCATCTTAATATCTCTTATCTGGACATAAGTTGAATAACAACATATGAAACTGTAGTCTGAGCCATAATGGTTACAGCTACATTATTCACAAAGGGTTTCTTCATCAGAGTAAATTTGGTTTCTGAAAAAAGATCACCTATTAAAGATGAAAGATGTTATACGCTATTTAATATTCAGAATTAATTTCAGCTTTGACCAACTTTTCTATTACAAGACTTAACTGAATTTCTTGTTTATATGTCAAGAGTTGCATAGAAAACTCAAGCATTACCACAGATGGTGAGTATGTTTTTGTAACCATTTGTAATGTGATCGTTCGTGGGTCACTCCACAATAAATAGGCATCTGGAGTGGCCATTAATGTTTGTCAAAATTATTACACATCTTTCACTGGTGGTGGGGATGGGTAGCTTAGAACTTAACCTCAGTAATAAGATCCATCCATAACTGGCAGAGACTGTAACAATACCCCAGCTGTGCCAAACCGAAAGCGAGTATCCTCCACAGTGCCAAAAGAAAAAAAAAAAAAGCTTGCTAAGAATCTGCTCTCACAGGAGGAAGCTCTGAATCAGGCAGGATGTGAAGGAAACTGTATAGCCTTAGCAGAATGCAGAAGGTCTTTCTTGGCGAAGAGGCATGACAGAGAAAGTAGGAATATATGGTGTTTTCAATAGGGAGAGAAGTAATTGGTGGAGTTCGAAAGGGTCAGTACTGGGACTATGCTGATAACTCTGTTCAGAACTGGTCTAGAGCAGAGGGTAAACCCTGAAGTGAATGGTGGTTTACTGATTCTTGTTGCCTCATGGGAAGCAGGTGACACCAGCCCATCTTGCCCTCCTGGCCACTGCCAGAAGACAGTATTCTGACACTAATCCTCTGGTCTTTTCTATTAAGGCTCTTTTGATATATCATATAAAGGTACAAAGCTTAGGAGACAAAAACAATTTTAAGCTCATCCAGACCCAGACCAGAAGAGCAGTAGAATGGAAAGAGGGTCTGGTAGGTATGCTTCTGCACAGTAATATTTTAATGCATGCTTCTTTACAGTATTGGGAACCTTTCTACTTCAGCTGCCAAAATGGCTACTACTGGAGGTAAGTACAAAATGATAGAATCCAAGAACACGCCAACCATTAAAAATAGAAACTTTTTTTTTTTAAGTCTTCAAAAAAACAGAATTGCAAAGCAAACCCCATAAAGCTAAGGAACAGAAATGGCAGAATATGGTTGTTAACCATAAAGACTAGACAGGTGTCTCCATCTTCTGCTATGCACAGGTCAGCAAAGAGAGAAAAGAGGTAGAGGTGGTAGCAGTAGCAAACGAGGTCACAATAAGCATGCTAAGGGCTGAAAAGTGCCATCAAATTGGTGCTGAGACACAAGAAAAGGATTACTGTCACAGTTGTTATGCCATTTCCTTAAATATCTTAAGTGAAGCCATCCCAAGCTCCTTTAGAGCAATATCACAGTGGTGGGTTTTAGCATTTTCCAACACAGTGAGAAGGTGTGAATTTTTCAGACTCTGAAGAAACACACTTATACCAGGAGAATCCTTAGGGGAAACTTGACCCCAGAGATTTCACAGGCAATGGACAGTTTTTTGCCTCAGTAGTCACTCTAGCTTGGTTATTCATTTTCTACACATGTGGGGAAAAAGTCACTGGCTTATTACATGCCATTAATGTTAATAATAACAATAAAAAAGCAACACGATCTCTTTTGTACACCTGTCACAATACAGAGAAACCAAAGGGCTTAATCTTTGATATTACATATTTGCAAGCTTTACAGATCAAACTCAAACGGTATTTCACCTGTGCTTTACCTAGAGCAAGAAATGTCTAGGCAGATAGCCCAGAGCATATTTAGAGCTGCCCTGCAGTCAGTGAGACACATGAAGTGAGTATACAATGTCAAAGTACTGTAAAAATAAGTCAGCCAGAATATAATTGGCTTGGATCATAGGTTTACAGGGCTAAGGCATCCAAGCCATTGGTAAATTACATAGCCATTTTTACTTGATTTCCTGTTTCTTCAACTCTGAAGTGATAATTCTGTTAAAGATGATAAAGACTTTTGAGGAGATTTTATTTAATACAGATGGACATGTTAATGCAGAGTGATCTACCCATCCCTCCAATTAGCCTACTAGGTGCAGCTTGATATAAAGCAGAGACTGGAGCCCTGAGGACATAAAGCAAGACAGGGAGAGCAACATAGCTCAGCATGTTTTCAGGAAATCCAATTATTTGTCTGAAGCTTTGAATTCAAAAGTGGATTCAGAAACTCCTAAAGCAATTATGATTTGCACTGAAAGAAGCTGGCTAATGCCAGCAGCTAAACGTTTGTATTGTTTTTGGCTTGTGTGCTCCATTTATACAGTAAGACCCTTTAGCACAATCACTTCAGCATGTAACCAAAATGAGTTCAGTTTGCAATAGGATTCTTCTTTCAAATAAGCTGATAAGAAACACACCAGTTTTCTTATTTTTAGTACAGACAGAGAGGCTCAGAAGCAATTCTGGATTACAAAAATTATTTAAAAACTTTTCTGAGCTTTAAAGACAGTGTTGAGTTAAATAACTTGCACAAGAGGATAATGCTAAAACATTTGCCTGGGTGTGTACCCTTCATTTGGTCTACTGTCTGTCCTTACATCCTAGTATGTATGTGCTATGCCATCATTATCTGAGGCAGGAAACGTATAAACAAGATAAGCAAATACTTTTTGCTTTATATGTTTGCTAGTTACTTTGGTGAAAAAAACAATATGGAAACTTAAATATGTGTATTTACATATATGAAATACATAGTCCATAGGTATTACAACCATAAATCACTTTATTAATGGTAGCAAGAGATAACTGAAATAATTCTAAAGGAACTGAGGTATGCAAAATTATCTTTTGAGATTTTAGACATTTATCTATTGAATAGACACTGACCCTGGACATGTTTAAGCAAAATTACTTTATTCATATTTTATGTCTGCATTAATTTATTTTTTCACTTTACATTTTGGTAATGAGCAGTATGTCTCTTATTTGTTTTTAGAAGTCACCAAATACAGCAAATGAATTGCTGTGAGGCATCTGTATCACTAGAAATTTTATTTATATATATTTAATGTATATATTCCTTAAAATTCACTTGTAGGCTAATTTGTTCCAATTTCAGAGCCTCTTTAGAGATCACAGCAGAAGAACAATGTGTATTTTTAGTCACTTTCTTCTAATTTTAAATAGTTTATGTGGCTCTTCTTGAAGATAAAACCTATTCCGTAAAAAAAATATATATATATAAAAAATATCACCCTACTGAGCTGTAGCTACAAAATGCAAAGTTTTCTTTTTTAAATTGCAGTAAAAATACCTCATAAGCAAAGCTGGCCCAAAACTGGGTTTCCAAGTTCACTGGAAGTTTCTTTTTAATTTAGTTTTGATCTAACCTGTAGTGGCTGTTTCCAATGTTCATAGCCCAGGCAGACTCTGCAGGAATCCAAGTAGGGTTCTCTTTGAACTCTGCCTTGAGTTTGCTAAAACCTCATTGAACCCAAGATGTTTTAAATGAAATACTTCAGACTGAATGAAGTAGCATTTTTTGACAAAACTTTGTTTCCTTTGATAATTTCTGAACACTTCTATTTACAACATGCTTTGATTGAAGACAGACTGTTATGATGAAATGACAGACATTTCATAATCGTTCCCCTCCAAAGTCTTTTGGATGCCAGCCTCGTCATAATTCACAAACAGGTCAGTCTATTTCTCTTTGACTTAGCATTTTCAGTTACTTAATAAGAACCAATGTCTACCCAAGTAATCAGCTCAACTTATTTTAACAGACCTCTAAAACA
The DNA here is from genome assembly GCF_036013475.1 of Columba livia. Taxonomy (NCBI): domain Eukaryota; kingdom Metazoa; phylum Chordata; class Aves; order Columbiformes; family Columbidae; genus Columba; species Columba livia. The sequence continues at coordinate 95,900,661 of NC_088603.1, forward strand.
AAATGACAAGGATAACCTTGTGACTAATTTCCAGGATTAGTTATTGCAAAGACTCAATTCTGCTCAGTTTTGCTGCAAATGCTGTGCCACAACTTTTGTCCTGCCACATAAAACCTCTGAGTGTGTCTGTATTAGCTTTTGTGATGCATCCTGAGGCTGCTTTCTGCATTAGATTTCCAGTCCCCAGCAACAATAATCCTCTTCTGGCATTCCATCAATTTCCTTGTCCTTTCTGATTATTACTTAGGCCTGTGGTTCATTGACATGAAGTTTAGATTTTTTATCAACATTGAATATCTGATACGTAACTTTCACAATGTGCTGCAAGGTTACCCAGCCCTGTCCCAAGGTGTTTTGATCACTACTGGGAAAAAACAACACTGTCGATCCCCTGCCTTGTATGTGAGTAGCTAACAATCAATGAAACAGAAACTGTGTTGGAAAGTGCCCTAGGCACACCACCCCTCTGATTTAGCATCTCTGGGCAGCTGACCAGACTGGCTGAAGGATGGGATGATCCTGCTGTTAGTTAATTGTGCATATGTAAAAGTTAGAATCAGACTGTCAAGCTACATAACTGCAATTAAGAACCCAGTCTCCATATTCAGCAGTACTTGTGTGGGCTTCCTGGTTTACTAAACACTCTTTCTGAAGTATTTGCAGGAGGCAAACATATATGTCAAGACCTATACTTTTGCATATATATACACCTGTGTAGATACACAAAGGCATAACTGTAAATATTTGTACATAAAGGATACGTAAAGATTTTGTGATGTTTTGAAAATGTGTAGAAAAACAGTAGTTCCAGTACACTTTGGGTCTTTTGCACATTAAGGCTTCTACCACTGCTTAAATATCTGAGGATTTTTTCACCCACTCTGCATTTTTGCTGTTAATGAGTTGTGCCAGTCAGTTCTTACAGTAAATTTCTTTGTCTCCCTCTGGTGGGTAGCTGTAGAAAAGAGTCTGAACCACCCTTGTTAGGGATGATGCCACATCCTTAATTTAAGCAGAGCTCATGTACAGAAGAAAGGCTGTGTTTAGTTCTTATGGATAATCCCGGTATCAGTATCACAAGGATTGCCAATTATTTTCCACATCATCCTCAGCTAAAAAACAGAACAGAACAAAACAAAACAAGAACAAAAAAAAAAAACACTTTTATTTTTATTTTTGAAAGAGTAATGAAAAACATAGACTGAAAAAAATTATAAGTAATAAATGTACAGAATACACATTAGAGAATGACAGAATGTACAATGATAACTTGTACCAAAAGGTTGAATTTTTCATAAAATAAAACACATCTTATTCTGCTTCTGTCCTTTTAAACTTTAAATATATTAATACGCACACACATACATGTATACATGCAAGATTTGTTTTTGAAAACAATTTCCAAAAGTCAAAGTATTCCCAAAATACTCTGAAAATTCCCAAAAATCTCTGAAAATATTTACATATCAAAAAGATACTTCATATCTGCTTGGAAAATCAAATGTTACTAGTCCTTCAGAAGAGTAAAATATTGATTGTCAGACTGCGACATCAGAGGAGCAGAAGAGTCTCTGGTGTAGAAATAAATCTTCCTGAATTGGGACTAGGAGTAAAGCTTGTTTAGGAGAAACCTGTTACCAATATGCCAATTATCATTTCATTTTTTATAAGGTTGCATCTCAATAATATTCAATGTGATGAAATTGCAGCTCTCTCTTTCTGAAAAGAAGATGCAAACAGTGAGTATAGTGCAGAAATCTGTATTGTTTGTTGCCTAATGCCCTGATGAAATTTAAGACAGAGCTCTCCTATGAAGTCCTGTGTGGCTTGGTTTGGGCTAAGTGCCTCTCTGTACATTACATTACATTAGATTTGTTCTTTAAAGGCATTTGACATAGCTTTGGCAAACTCTCTAAGAGCATTAGTAGAGTGTTCTCCATGAATAGTTTTCCTGATCTGCAGGTTTGCTTCATTATATGGTACCGTAGCTTCTTATTACGGTCTTTATAGGTATCTGGTGTAAACTGCAAGGCTTTTTCGCTTTTTTTTTTTTTCAAATACCTTTCTAAAAGAAGTATACTCTTAACAGTAAGAAAGATTTTAGGGTTTATGGTACAATAGTGCTTTGGCAACACCAGTATGTGGTGGAAAACCATTTTTGACTGCAGTTCTTAAGCAATAAGGGAATGAGAGGCATTTTTAGAGACCAAACAGTCCTTCAGCATTTTAAGAATTAGAACAAACTTTATCTTGAATACATTTTATTGCTCTTTTTTGTTGTTCTGAATATCAAGTGTACACATTGTGTTAGAGCATTATAAAATTATCTCTGAATTATTGTGAATAAATCTCTTGTGCAAGTTTTGTCCAAGTGAAGATGGTGTTGGACTGACTGCTTTTTGACCATATGGACAAAACAACACAGCTGTATATTCACCGCTATACATAACTCCACTGTTTACATTAAAATGAAGCTATACCTTGACAAACTATGGTTTAATGTTTGCCGCATGCAAAGTTTAAAATACTAGTAAACCCTACATTTCACGCACTTTCATCACCTGCACATATGGAAACAGTGTCAAGATGTCAGGTTTTTACCCTTTTGAACACTTAAAGGACGAGCCATAGAAAAGCACTCATGGCATTATATTGCTGCAGAGGGCTGCTGGGGAGGGGGCAGGCCAACACCTGCTTTGCGGAGTCTTATGGAGAAGCCCATGTGGAAGTCTGTGCCCTGTTATTCCTTATGGTTTCCCTTCTTCAATCACTGCCATTGCTCACTGCTTCCCTTCCCTCCACCTCCACCCCCTAGCGCCTTGAAGCTCACCTTGAGTTTTAATTTCCCTGTGTCAATTATATCTTCATGTATTCTGTTTTAAAAAATGTTTGTCCTTTCTTTTGCTTGAAAGCTTCCTTTGTCAGTGTAAGGATTATTGTCAAATAAGATTACACTACAGGAAAATACCCCAGGAAAGCAGTCTGTGTATTAAAAAGACTATTTCATTAAAAAGCTCACATGTTTCCCCCAGCTTCCTGCTTTAGAAGTTAGTTGTGTCTACTGGATGTGGCTCTGAGGGGAGCTATTCCAAGCTCCACCAGCTTGGGAATTGTTCTGAGAGGCACATTGGGCTAGAATAATAAGGAGTATACGTATCATGATACCAGGAATGCCAAAAACCTGGCAGACTTGTGAAATCCAGCTCTCTGATGTCCTTATCTGGTTAAAGACAGAGAAAAAGGTGCTTAAGAACAAGATCCCAAGTGCTAGCATGTTATCTGAGGAGCTGCTAAAGCTAGGTAGGTACTTAGAGACACCAAGGTAAGAGAGGAGTTTGGAGTACTCAGCCAAATTAGAGCTGAACACATTTGGAAAGAAGAATGCAGAATATGCTTTGGGGATAAGATTGGTTCCAGGCCCTGAGAAGATTTATAATGGCTTTTCACTGCTTTACCTGTGGGGTCAGAAAACTATTTCTTTCCTTAACAGAATTTGGTTTCTGAGGAGGAGAGTTAATCATGGAAATTTCTTTCTACCTTCCCCTGCATCAGAAGTTGGTTGCACTAGATACTGAATAGAGAACCTGTAATGCAGGACATCAGACTAAAAATAACTGAGTGACAAGCCACCCTTCTCTGGGGTTTAATATATCAGAAATCACTGCCCAGGTTCTTCTTATAGACATAGGCACATAAGACAGCTCATTCACACAAGGTTTTACAAGTGTAGAAGTGGTAGTTATCTCCTGCTATGCAACAAGACAACAGTCAGCTCATCAGCATGTTTTTACCGCTAATCTCTGCCCAAGCACTTTTCAGCTCACAATACAGAGTTCTCAAATGGAATCCATAATTATTCACTTATAGGGTTTGATGGGGTAAATATTCTGTGATCATGCTAGTGGAAGCTATGTTTCCAGAGAAAAATCAACATCAGTTGGGCTGAAGGGAAAAAATGAATGACACTAACTTACTGAACAAAACACTTATCTGGAAAAAGGACACCTGAGTTCTCATTCCTGATCCAACAAATCTTCAGTTATACTGGGCCCTGGAGCTTGAAGTTAGCCAGTCCCAGGGGAAATTAAATGGGATGCAAGATCTGAAGTCCTGCAGATCTCCTGCATTGCTATCTGGACAAAGAACAGTGGACCTGCCATGACAGTCCCTGTGGCAGACTGCATGGCAAAGAGGAACAATCTCAGTAGATTTCTGCTTTCCCTTTTTTTAGGGGAATTGTACCTACAACAGCAAGTACTGAAAATGAATAGACTTAAGGAAAAAATTGCCACCTTTCATAATAATTTGAATCAGAATGCATAGAACATTGTTTAAACTGAATTGATTCTTGATTTTTATTCCTTTATTTTCTTTCATTTTGTTTTTTCTTTTTCCCCAAAGAAAGATGCATTCTTATTTGATGATCTGTCCTTCAAAATGTGCTGCTTCTTCACCAAATATAGCCTTCTTACAAAATATAACATTTCTTTGGCAAACTATGCCAATTAATTTTTGTTCATGTGGTTATATAGCTTAAAATATATTTTGATTCTTAAGGTTTGCATTATTGTATTAAGGATAAAGAATGGCCCATTTTTCAGTGATTAGATGATCATTTCTTCTTCTCCCTCCCCCTCAGGATTTATACTAAGCAACTTTTAGATGAAAACCAGCACTGAATTAAAAGTGCACAAATATAGCTTCACTGCATTGTTTTGTTAGCTAAGCTGCACTCTATTGTATGTGCTGAGAAGAAAAAAAAAAAAAAAAAGACAATTTTATTAAAACATTTGTATGTTTTAAAAATTGAATTATTTAGATGTTTCCATGGACAAAATTCCAAAAAACAGACAAGTACCTTATGGGAATTTCAGAAGTAATTTCTACTGCTTTTTCTTCTGCATGGTATAAGTAGGTACAGGGAGTCAGCCTCTTTATGTACCTCTAAAGTCCTGCCTCATTCTTCACCCTCACAAAATGCAAACAAGCTACTGTAGCTACAGTAGGGATAGATACACTGGTGGTCATCTCTTCTAATACAGCTGCAATGAGTGGTAACATGCCCCAGGCATTCTGGTTTCGGCTGTGAATCTCCAAACACCTCCCCTGAACAGATGTGATTCACATGTTTATTGCCCACTCTGAAGCGATGTTGCATCTACCTGACGATAAACCTCACCATTAAAATGATGGTGTACCCAAATCCTAAGTCTTCTTATATTTTTAAATGTCTCAACATGACATGATGATACCTGTGAAAAAGTACTCTTTGCTATAGCCTGATGTATGAACACATTTTAATACTTATCTCTGAATCTCTGAGTAATGTCAATAACAAGAGAACTCAGGGCAGGCCTTTGACTGTCCTATACCTTCTTGTTTGTTTGTTTCAGACTGTTAGTGAGGAATGAGAAGGATTTTGTTTTATTATTTATCAAGAGAGAATCCCAAATGATAAATCCCAGAAGTCCAAAGTAAGGTACCCAAATCAACTGTTCTGCTGCTGCTAAGTAGAACTTGACCTTCCTGTTGGCAGACTGAGGCACTCTGCCTCTACATATTCAACACATGCCTGCATTTCTGCTTTGCTGAACTGATCAGAGAAGCCTAACTCTTTCACATAGCAAAGGCAAATTTTATACAATCTGAGAAATCCAAGTTGTTTTCGATATTGCAGTTGTGCAAGTTTAAGGGGAAAATACCCTCCTTTTAAGTATGCCAGAGCCCTGTAGGTCCAAGAATGGTTCATGTGTCAGCCCCATACACAGACAATCCACACAGCAATAATGTGCACAGAAAATAAATAAGAGGAAACAAAAAATCCTCTCTTTCAGTAGGGTGAAATCCCAAAAGGCTATGTATTCTGTTCATTGGCCAGATTTGCTTTTGGGACAAAATTATTTTTCTGGATCTAGGTCTCACTTCCAAACAATATTTGTTTGTTACTAATTTAAACAGCTGTATGAAATATCTTCTTTCAGTTTTTGGCTTTTATTACTGAGAAATAAACATTTTACTTAAAGTTCTCTGAAATAAGTTAAATGCAAAGTGCATTAAAATACCAGTTCTTTCAACATGTGGCTCCATTTTCAAAGTACTATTGCATTGCCATCTCCAAATATTTATATTCTTACACTACATCTGATATTGAGATACTCGGCAACACATATGATTCCTGGTTTTGCTTCATGGCTTGAACATCTAAATGAGATTACAAATTTATAGCGAAGAATTATCCAGCTCTACAATGTCTGAATCAATTTTATTACCTTAACAGTTAAAAACAATGCAATTTGATCTGGTAAATGTGTGTCATGTCTTGTGTTTGTGATCAGTGGTTTGCATTATATTAGAAAAGCCATGTTTGGACTATGAGGTCCAATAGATCTTTCCTATGGTTGCATCTGGAGATTCTAAGCTCTTCTTGATTCTAGCACAAATTAAGCCACTAAAGATTTCTTTATTTTCTAGTATAAACAACAGGAAACCATGAATTCTATATACCTCTTATTTAAAACAAAAAGTGTCTTACCCATGGTGAGATGGCACTCAGTGTAAATATATATTATCCAATTTAGTCCCACATAAAGAGTGTACACTTTGCAGTGTACAGTCCTTGTTATTGAATGGCTTTAGAAGACCAGCTGCTTACTCATTACAAGACATTGCTAGCTTACAAGTTCATTGTGAGAAGAAGCAAGCTAAAATTGTGGATTCTGGTAGAAATACTGGCAATGGCAAAACCAAAACAAAACAAAACAAAACAAAAAACAAACAAACAAACAAACAAAAAAACACACACAAACATAACAACATCAGATTTTTACCTTCCCACGTTACATACTAAATGACCATCAGGACAGAACAATAGGAGAACAATAGGAACAGACAAGGGTGTATTAAACCAGGCAGACATTTTCATCTACTTCCAATTCAGTCTTATTTAATTTAGCTTTTAATAAAATGCATTTCTGTTAAACATCACTTCACCCTATTGTCTGTACAGCTTCAAATGACTGCCTTTTAGAGCTATGAATAGACAAAGTAAAAATCTATAGTTACATTAGTTGCAGGTTATTGGTCTATAAGTGTTCATTAAACACTACACTTATGCTTTTCAATTTACAGTGTTATTTGTTTTCTTATTTCATTGGCTTTGATAGATTTTTTAAGACTTAGTTTTACAAAATTATCACTGCCTCTGATAGTAAAGCACAGCCAAGATCTGCTCCATGCAATTATAGCTCTCAATCCATACTCACTCTCCTGAAAATTATGGTGATTGTTTGCTCAAAGTATATGCAGATAAAAATGATTTTGAAGCTGAGAAGAATTTTGGTACCTGATTTATTTTAACCAGGATCATTGAGAATTTTTTCCTATTTCCATGGATCACAGAAAAACCAAATGACAGCATATAAGCATTTATGGTGGAGAAAAAAGATTACACACAAGTGCTAAGCTTAAATTTAGTATTTTGATCTCTTAACTTCATAGTTTCTGTGTCTTCTTAAAAAAAATAAATTAAAAACCTAGGTAATATAATCTAGTATCTAACTGAATTCACAGCAATTGGTGTAAAGTTTATAATAATTTATAACTTGTCAAGTATAGAAGTCTAGTTTTAGTAAATGCCTTCAAGGACACTTCCCAAAGTTGAACTAGCTTTACTTTCAATTGCAGTTTAAAAAAAATGGAGAAAAAGTGAAACAAAGAAAACCAAAAATCCATAACAAAATTTAAGCTGGAAGTCATGTTAAGGTACAAAGAACTAAGTTACCTTCAAAGTGAAAGGTTTTTAATCTGATGTTAGAAAATAGAAGGGGCTTTTTTATGAGCTGCACTTATCTAATTCTTATTCTGGTTGTGTGAGTAAACTTGCTGGTTTCCTGAAACTAAGCATAATTAGTTCTATATTTTGGATGCTTTCTTCTTTTGCTGATCATATATGTGTCGTAGTATATTCAAACACTGATTACAACAACAACAACATGTTTGTATAAAAAACAGAGATTTGTGATTTTTCTGCCTGGGAAACTGGACTGTCACCCTATCAGAAACAAACAAACAAACAAACAAAGCTAACAAAATGCATAGGTACCAAGTAGCTAAGTAACCATGGAACTACAGGAGAAACAAACAACTAAATCTGTTTGAAATTGCAAATAGATCATCAAAACAATATAATGAAAAGCTGTCAAGCATTTTTACAGTGAGGGTAGCAGTCTTGATCTGTCACAGCAAGGTGCTCACCAGTTAAAGCAAACATTTCTATATTAAACCAGCTCCGCATTTGTGTCTGGGAAGATCTGCTGTTCTGTTTTACCTAGAATATATCAGGGTTTTATGATTGCTGAAACAATATTTTGTACTGCATTGTGCCTTCCCAAGTGGGGTCCTGGTCTGAGGACATATATTGTTCAACAAAAGTAGGGAAAGAAGTTGATGAAGCAGTCTTATAGCAGTCTTCAAACATCATACCTATTCAGATAATCTTACTGAAAGTGAATCACAAAATCACAGAATGTTAGGGATTGGAATATTGGGAAACTCCATGCAGAGAGACATGCTTTGAGCAAGTAGACATCAGCTGATGACTTAAAATCTATTTCAATTAATACATATTTACACTTTTGCTTGATTTTATGTCACTGTTTGCATGTCTTGATTTTAGTTTCATGTAATGATTTCCTGTTGATTCAATGCAACTACAAGAATAAAAAGGAATGTGCCAAATTCAGCAGGCCAGTTCATGAATATATGGCAAATCATTTTTTGTTTGGAAAGTGTTATGCAAGATCACCTCTATTACAAATGTTTTTTTCCATTTCTGCATAAGATCAGTTATTTGTAACAGTAATAATTCATTTCCCTTCTAGCCTCCCTCTGTCTATCCTACTCATTCCTTCCTGACAGTATGCGTGCTCTGTCTTGTGGATTTAACCACAGCTATTCCTAAGCCAGGCTGAGATGTGTGTTTTCTGCCTTTTCTTTTCTGTCACTTCCCCCAGTACCAGCTTTAACAGACTGATTAATAAGAAGTTATCTTTCTCAAAGAACCTGTAGTTCATTTCAGTGAATAAGGAAGATTTTTTTTTCAACCCACTAAACTTTATGTTCGTAGAGAGAGGATGTTCAATCCATCAGATCTTAAAGCTACCTGATAAAATTTTCTGGCTTTGCTGCACCCACGTGACCATGTTGTAGGAACATTCCCTGGCAAAGGTCAACAATTTGCTCTGCCAGGAGCTGTCCAGGCTCCATGGCTGAACCTACTACCCATAGAATGTGATCAGCTGAGGGATATTTGTAATTAATGTAAACTCTCCCAAGGCCATTATGACAAACTATTAGAGTGTGATGAGTCTTTCTTCACCTGAGCAGTAGTCACATTCCATGAAGATAATATCTCATAAGTGCCAGGACAAAATCAAGTAGAGTCTCCATTCATTTTCATTTGTTTCTTAACTGCTACAGTGAATGACAGTTCATTGGGGTCAATCTATGAGGTAAGCATGTAAGAAAAGTGCCTTACACTCTTCTCAGCCATGCTGTTAGGAAGGTCTTCTCATTCTGTTTGAGGTGCCATGTATTTTCATTCTGTGAAACACTATTCCATTTTTTTGAAAACTTCTTTATTATTCTTTCAACAATTAGGAGAATTCTTTCAACAGTGTATTTCAATCTGTTCTCAAAATTGTTCTTATCAAATGTTTCCAAGCTATCAAGTGGTTTCTGTATCCATGCCAGCTAACACATGATAGTTCAATCTACTACTGAAGATGGTTAGTTCTTAGGGACACTTAAGTCCTAGAACACAAAAAAGCTGTTGGTTGATTACCCAAGCACAAAATTTAATGCTCTCAAAAAAGGCCAAAAAAGAGTTACAGGGGCTTCATTTAGCCATAAAATAAATCTTTCCACATGGTAGAATGTCTGCCCTACAATGCTACTCAGTAATTAAATCAATCAGAATATGTGTTCTTAACATTATTCATTTCTACTAGTTGGAAAGTAGAACATGTGCTATATAGAAAAAAAAAATAAAAAGAAAATAAAAAGATAGAAAGTTACAGGGGGGAAAAAAACCACAAAAAACAAACCAAACCAAACCAAACAAACAAACAAACAAAACAAAACAAAACAAAAAAAACACAACTTCCCAGAAGGAGGTTATTTAAACCTTGATTTTGCTATGACAGAGTGTGAAGGGAAAGAGGAAACAGTCTTTAAAGACACATTGTAAATCCCTTTGAGATGGCTAAACTATGGTTAGACTTCCTACCTTCCATTTCCTCCTTCCATTTTCTGCAATTTAACTTTCATTTTTTCCTGGTTTACAACTTAACCAAGAGAGTTCAATTCATTCTGCATTCAAAGTCATACAGATTATTTTCTTGTGCTTTAGCCTGTCCTTTGCAAAGACTGCCAATGTCAGACCACAGTAGATCTTACACAGTTTTTTTTTTTTTCTCAAGACCTGTTTGTCTACCATGTGAGGCCTGGATCTAAAAAAAGAAAACCAATTTTACTTGCTTCTGTAATAATGGCTTGCAGTCTTTCCAGTAAGCCAGATTTTAAAAAGCCAGAATAGGAGCAAAATATTTGCTGTAAATTTCCCTTTATCATCCAGGCAATTAGCTCATTTTTCTTTTATCTTCCACAAGATCAGTACTCTTTTGATGTTTTCAAAACTGTCAGGGAAGTGGCCTTTGATGTCTTCAAATCAAAACTAGATATCCATCTGGAAGATACGCTTTAGTCAAATACACATTATTCAGCTCAGTGCAGGGATAACCAGGTGAAATTCTACAGCCCATGTTTCAAAGGTAGTCAATCAGATTAGCTAATGTTTTGGGTTTTTTTGCCATTACATTTTATGAAGCTATAAAAATGAAGCACTATGTATCTTCATACAGACCCTCAGAAAGGGCTCGTAAAAAGAAGTGTGAGAGAAAGCAGACATGGTTACAGAATTATGAATTTTATGCCATGACAGTACATGGAACAGTGGGGAAAAGTCAGAGAGATCAAAGATGGACAAAACCATCTACTGCAGGGAGGGACGCAGAACTTCCATTACTTCCAGTTATTCTTTATTGAGAGTAGCAACATAATCGTAGAATAAAAAATGCCCAAAAGAAACGTAACTATCCAACAATCAATATCTGACCATGGCAGAATTAAGTCTACCTTTTCTACTGCCTATGTCATTTTCTGAGCAATTCACTAAATTCCATAATCACTTTTCTTAGATGTCTTCAGCAATACTTTAACAAATCTGAAAATAACAGCATAAAGCTTGCATCAGGTAGCACTAGATCAATTTCATTGGCTGGAACATGATTTTGAATTTTGTTTCCAGAGCTCCTTTTTATAAAATCTGTGCAATGTCATTAGTTCCATTTTTAGAGGTAAAAAACCTCCAACACCTGAAAACTATTCTCCATTTATACATCTGAGAGTCAACATCAGCCCATTTGTCATGTCACAATGTTCACACTAAATATTTGTCCATTGTTGCGTCTAAATATTTTGAAAGTCATTTCTCACCTATGCTTTTCTATATATATTCCTTTTCCCAAAGACAGATGAATTGCATTTGAAAGTGTACTATTTAAATAGGTCCACGTAATCTAGTGATTTACAATGCTTAGTGAGGTTTCTTCCATTCTTTGACCAAAATGCAAGTTCTTGGAACACGTTGATATTTCATCCAATCTTCCACAATCTTCCTTTTCCTTCCTTTTTTTTTCTTTTTTTTTTTTTACTTGTCATTAAATTGCTCTATCAGAAATTATTGGTTTTCTGCTCTGTTTCTTTCTGAACTCTTTTCCTGCACTATACCATAATCTGTGTAAATCTGCAATCTCAGGTTTCTGTGCACCATTTTGCTAAGAAAAAGAGACTGCTTCCTCTGTCGTGTGGGTTTTTTTTGTTTTTGTTTGTTTGTTTGTTTTTCTGAACTAGATTAAGTTTCCTAAAGGTTGAAAGAAGAAACATAGTTCATAAACAAAGGATCTACTGATTGTCCTTACTCAATTCCTTGTTGCACTTGCTTATCGTTCTCATTGCTCTTTTGAGCCAACTAACAAGAGTGAGGTTATATTAAATAGTTTCATTTTCTGCCTGGACTCTTCCTAGCCAGAACCCTGTCTAAGAATGGGTTATACATACTTGGAGAAAAGCTTAATTTGCAAACTGACCCTCTCTTCCCATTATGCAGACAACTATTTATTTCCCATTCAGAGGCTCAGGCATGCAGACATTTAGAAGACTTTTCCTGGTGTCTTCCATTATGTCTTGCAACTCTGTTACAATCTTCCAGAAAAGAGAGAGAGGAAACTTCCAAATGTGTATACATTGGCATACATGCCAATGTATGTGTCCCACCACCTAGTTCATGGCAAAAATTGGACCCAATATCTGGTATAAAACATACTTGCCTGACAACATGATTCAGTTGCTTTCTTATATGTATATTCATTCACTTGGTACTATTCTGGAACTAAATTACTGTCTGTAACTAAGCAGAATTCAGATGTCTTCACACTGGGAATAAACACTGGACAGCACATTAAAATTTCAGGGAAAAGTTGCTCAAAATACTCTCATAAATGCTAATATTTAAAAGTTTGCACATAAAAACATGTAAAACACTTGGTGACTACACACAAGCTGCAAATGCATACAAATGCAAAAGCATGCTTCCTGAATAATGTTTTTAAATGTGGGGTCTACCATACACAGAATGCATCTATTAAATCTTCATAATTTTTTAAGGAGTTTTAAATTACTAAAATTAATCTCTAGGAATAAAAAATAGAGAACTCCACTCAGTATTTGTACTGGAATTTTGGTTACTTCTAACACACTTATACCCGCAATTGTAAAGACCTGTCTCTATCTAACTTCATTGTAATTCTGACTTTTAGCTATCTAATCAGACAATAAATTGTCATTTTTAAGGAGGTTCTTATGTAATCCACTGAACTAAAATAATATCCAGCAAAGTAGCTTTTATTAATGCTGAGATATGAAAAGCCCTTTTGTGAGAAGCGTTCTGGCACTCACGAGCCTTTCTAAAAGAGGCTGCTGGGTACATCCCTTTTGAAACTTTTCTCTTAATTTTTTTTTTCCCCATTTCCCCTGAGTTAAGGCACCATATCTCAGGTCATAGCAAAGGCAGCAGCAGGCCAAAGTGAAGGCTGCTCATGCTGTTGCACATTGAAGAGAGAGTGTTGACCGCTGTGAGAATCATAAACCTCTCAGTTTGATGATCAACTGAGCAGTAAATTAATTAATCATCATTTTATGCCTCATCAGGCACTTTGCTGAGACTCTCAACAGGGGCCAGCTCAATTAGCCAATGGGAAGCAGACTGTTTTGTTTAGCTGGGTGAGTCTTCCATAAACAGAGGAAGCTTTGACAAGCTAATAAATATGTAATCTGTCTGTGTCACTAGCTGCAATGTGGCTCCACCTGTAAAGTTGTGAGATTCTGCTTGGTATGGTAGGTAGCAACTTGAAAGAATGAGAGTGAGGTATCCTAACTCCTTCTGAAACAAAGCACTTCTCATGGCTTATGTGCATCTTTAGCCAGTGAATTTGGGCTTGATTATTAGGAATCAAATACTTATTTTTGGTTACTGAATCTGATATTTCTATCCTTTTAAAACAGATTCCTTTGTTAGGCATAGTAAAAACAGTCAGACACATTTATAATTTTAAAATGCTCCTTTCCTTTTTTTTTTCCTTCCCCCTCCTTCCCTGCCCCCCACCCCACCCCCAAAAAAAAATAAAAAGCCTACTCCTCACAATACAAGCTTGTGGCAACAAGCTTTTCAAGGCAAAAGCTTTTGATTAAGTAGCAATAATGCTTCTGTCAAACAGACAGGTTTGAAAAGTCCTTGTATCAAACCCTGCAGTTCCACTGAAGTTACTGGAGTTACATCAGCCTAACTGCAGCCAGAATTCAGCTCCTGTTGCATTAGGCATTTCATCGTTCGGAATGCAAAACAGAAATCCATGTTTAGAAGTTTCAACCCTGAGACAAATCACTGATTGTTGGAAATTTGTGCCATTGACTTTCATGTACCTTTACGGCCATAAGGGTCCATTATGAATTTCTAATCTGATTTTCTGCATAACGCTGCCCGTAACCTCTAGGTGAACAAGAGATAATCACTAACATACCCAAGCTCTGCTGAAAGATTTCAGGTGGTGCAAAATCTAGCACATCCTTTGATAACCAACTCCTATAATTAATTATCATCACCAGGAAAAATGTGCAGCTTATTTCAGACTTCATTTCATTTTCCTAAATCTTGTTTCAGAGGAAGGGGCCCCAAATTTCTTGTAATGCAGATCTCAATAGAAACAGTTTCTCCCAACTTTTTTACAGTCTCTCCTTTCTTGAGAAAATAGTGTTCTTGGGAGACTGAATGGCATTTTCATCCATTCAGCAGCCAATAGCCCTGTCTGTAACACTGATGTGTTGCCAGAGCTGGAAAGAACTGCCTTGTCTCTCCTTGTTCTTGACCATACAGACTCAGGCTCTAAAGAGATAAATGTTACTTTTCTACAGTTTTTTTGAGTTTTATGCCACCCCTGTTTCTGGACTGTTGAGGCTGGCCACAGTGATGAGTTACTAATGCTTTGGTACAATGGTGTTGAGAGGCAGAAGGGATGAATGGATGACTTGTTAGGAAATGAGTCTACAGAGACCTCGTATGACTAAAGTGTCAAGGCACACCATAACTCTTGGTCAAATGTAGGAAGTGCTTTGGTTTTCCCAAAAAGAAGATGTAGAAACACTGATACATTTGGAAGGAGTGACGCCAGGGTCTCCTCAAGTGTTCATGCAGACTAGAATGACAATTCACTACACCCATTTCTCCAACCATTGAGTATGGTAGCAGCTCAATGGGAAAAAAACAGCTCAGATGTTGGGGATTGATTTATAAATCACAGCCTTAAAACTTCCTCCTAGAGTTAGATCATTATGTGAAGGAGTGCAGAAGATACTTATATTTGACTCGATTCAGTCACTAAGACAATTCTGTCAGTCCTGTGCTTCCACCTTAAAACATCTGGGATTTTCTGGCATGCAGTTTACCAAAATGTCTGGATTGCTCCCTATATGAGCATTTCATATGTAAAGCTCCATCAGTCTTTGTACTATGTACAAATTTTATTAGCAAAGGTTTTCTACAGTCCTTCCAAGCTATTGCAAAGGAGAATGTAACAGAAATCTTAGTGTTCCTCTGTAAATGGCTGCACACAGTGATAACTCCTTTTAGCTGTTCTATTTTTAAACTCAGTCAGTCTGGTTTTAATCCATTTACTTTTCTGCAATGATTTAACACAGTACTAGCTTTTTGGCTGTGTGAAGGACATGCGTTAGAGCCTTCCAGCTGCAAAAAAAAAATACTGTGAGCCCAAACGAGCTCTTCACCTCAGTAGAGGTTACTACATTGACATCCTGAATGATGTCTTTTCCTATACAAATGGAAAAGGAACAACAATGGGAATTGCAGAATGGTCGAAAGAAGGAAAATAAGAAGCTGTCATTTATGCAGCTTCAAGGATGGTGAGGGCCTTCTGGAATGGAGGAAGGAATAACAGGATTAATAGGAGCATCTGAGGAATGGTGAGAGGTGGCATATAGTGACTTTCCAAAGAAGACCTGGTGGTATAAAACGTCTGATCTAGGGAAGCAAGAATTGATCCTACCCCTTATCAGGATGGTGAGCCCTACCTACATCTGTGCCAGATATACCTGGAGAGGCCTCTCTGTATGCAAATTTCTGATTCCACTGAAAAGTAATATCAAATTTATTTGACCAGCCTACATCCCAGAGATCAAACTGATCATCACTGAGTTTCCAGTACATAGAGATGTGGTTTCATGCTTAGTTTTGAAAAATGTTCCTCATGGAATCATGTACAGAAATTCATAATTTTGTTAGCATATATGTGCATGAAAAGGAACATTTGTATTCCTTCATATTTATTGTTATACTCCTATAAGCAAAAGCAAGCATACACTCACTCTAGAATTTTGCTCCTGTTCCCTGTATAAATGGGTAGCAGTCTATTACTCTATTTCTCACAAAACATTTTACAATACGTATTTATTTCAGGAATGAGAGAGTGCCAAACAATGCAGCAATGTATTTCATTAATTAAAAGATAAGTTTGTTTTGCTGATATTCATGAAACATTTTTTTTTACCTTGCTATTCAGATGAATGGCAATTTTGCCCTGCAAGGGTTGGTGTGAACACAGGTTTCTGCTTCAGGTCATGTGGGTTCAAGACTCTAAAGTTTCACTTTGAATTTGATGATTGCTTACTGAGAACCATTTGTCTTCACTCGCATAAATCAACCTACATTCAGCAAGAATAGGCCATGGTTTCCTCAATGCTTCTAAAAAGAAGGAGTGAGCTTCTAGAATGTTTTTAATGGTTGTAGATTTCTTAGTGAAAACTTTGCAGAATGGTAGTCAAAACAATTCATTGGAAAGTAAGTATGTTTCTACTCCACATACCTCTTACATTTGTGTTTCAATGTCTTTTTGAAACAGCAGAGACTTTTTTTCAAGCCTATGATTCAAATAAAATAAACAAAAATATCTGAAATGAGCTCCTAGTGCACTCACCTGGGCCCTGGTCCGGTACTCATTAGAGTCTGATTGGGGCTTTCAACGGCCTCATGGAACACTGGTCTGTGGGGCATTATTAGCAATATGTTATTACAAATAATATAAGGGAAGAACTTTCCCCCTTTTACCTTTACTTACCTCTTCTAGACATCTCTGAATGCCACTAGTCTTAAACAAGGAGCAAATCGGAATGACTTTAACTCATTTTTCTTATTTACTTTTGTGGATAATATTCAATGATAATTTTTCTTTGTTCACAATGTGAAATTCACTCTGCCTTGTTCTATTTTACAATAACCATTCTTAAAGGCACTTTGAAGTGAACAACCCAGAATAATCATAAATCTCACTGTCATACAGGCATATGTGAACTTCCTTTTGAAAACTTCATTGTTACCTATTCTGTCTGAGATTACCCCAACCCTGTACTTTTCATCCTTTATTCCTTTTATGAAGGGCAGAAACTTTAAAAATCTGACAAACTCTAATCTCATTTCAATTACAATTTGAATAATTATATCACATGAATTTTACCCCTTTTGTTTTTGTCCAAGATTAATACTGGAATGTCTCAGATGACTCTACAGGCAGTCCCTTTATGCATCCAAAGTGTAAAGCTGAAATGAGAAATACACAGCACAAAGAAACTTCACTTAAGAGCATTGGGAATATGACTATGCTGGTGATTAAACAACAGTATCTAATCTGGTTTTAGGCCTACAGCTGAAAATCATCTTTCGTAGAAGTGGGCCCGCCAAGGTTATTGTAAAATTATCCCAGGCACCAAAGTGATGAATGGTCCCAGCATTTACTGTGATATGGATGCCATCCCTGTGGGGCTTCACCAAGCGGGATTTTTCATGTGGACAGACTCACATGGAGGACAGATGGGAAAGAAAACAAAATTAGTTGATCTGTGCTAGAGCAAAAATCCATCTTTCCTTTGCTACCCAGATTGTGCACTTGCTTTACTGCAGGCACAGAAATGTGTTTTTAAATTGTATGACTCTTCCTTTTTTTCCTTTGTGAAGCGATCTGAATGTTTTATGCTGACCTTGGTTTTAGTGCTCATTTGCATTCTTGAACTTTCATGCCAGTCTAATTTTAGACATGCTAATCAGCAAGACGAGTATCCATGTTAAGGCAAAAATACTGTGTCTCTAGTTGCATTGGCAACAGCTTTAGTCCAATTTTGAAGATAGGCAGTTCTTAATAGTAAAAAAAATTAAAATGGAAGCAATCACTCAAGCTTAGCTTTGTCAAATTCTAGCTAATGAGCCAGTCATGGAGTAACAGTTTCACTTAACTTATGATCAGGCTTCCCAGGCCCCAGTCCTGGGATGATATGAGCAATTCCTCTGACAAAAAAACTGCAACCAGTGCCTTGCAGAATTGGAGCCAATCATGGTTTGAGCAGCACATCAGAGAAAAATCAGCTCTTAAACATTTTAAATGTTCGATGGCGAAAAGAAGTCTCTCTGATACTGACATTGTTAAGTGCTCGTGACAGAGGACGAAAGGAGATAACTATTTCTCTTTCACATCTGTAAGTAGCACAGTTTGCATCTGAGATAACAGAAAAGTTACGAAGTTTTTTTCTGCATTTAGACAAATGCATTTGTCTAAAAAGTAAATT
Source organism: Columba livia (assembly GCF_036013475.1). Lineage (NCBI taxonomy): Eukaryota > Metazoa > Chordata > Aves > Columbiformes > Columbidae > Columba > Columba livia. The sequence goes on from NC_088603.1 coordinate 95,918,961, forward strand.
TTTGATAAATCAGTATTGAACTGCTTTAAATTGTCCACATCATTTTAAATGTGCTGTTAACTACACATCACCATATTTAGGACATAGGAAGTATTATATTGACAACTGTTCCAGAGGAGAGAGAAATACAACAAATATTTGACATATTATTCTATCTGCATTTATCTCTTAACCAGATTTCCCAGGGTGAGAGGTTAAACCTAGGAAGCCAGCAGAGATGTTAAGATTATTTAACTGCAATATAACTAACACCTTAACCACTGATTTGTCAGAATAAATTGCAGTCCAGAGTGCTGTGAGTTTTCAAACTAAATTTGTTGTTAAGATAAAAGGCACTTTTTAAAGAATCGTAGTTCTTGTTCTAACCATTCCCCCACCCTTGCCTTCAAGGCATTTCTTATAACTCTGATAAAATCACAGACCAGGTGCTGCAAGACTTTCAAAATAATAAATTCCAATCTGTCACTAAAAAAGAAAAGGTCAAACAAGTTTATAGAGGGAGTGCTGTTCCAGGTGTTATTTTGAAAGTGTATGCCTAATTTATCATTTTTCAGTAATAGTTACAAGTGATAAAGATCATGTAAATACTCTGTATTAGAAATAAGCTTTCATTTTGTCATGCAGATAGTACTAATGACTAAATAGACTTTAATCAAGAGATCTCCACCTACTAACATTAAAACTTCTTAAAGTTAGTGCTAGCATCAGATTTTCTCTAAAATAAAATGCTCACACTGTAGAAACAAAAATGAAATGAAACTCAAACATTGGTTATATACTAGTTTTTATAAGAACCAGCAGCATGAAAACTTTTCACAAATCACCTTCTTTGGAATGGACCTTGTATAGGTTCAGTGGGTGCATCTACCAAGTGGAACGAGGCGATGGAAACTGTTAACATCTTCCATATGTGACAACCTTTAAATTATAGTACTATTTTGAACACAGTGAATGGACTGTTCTAAAACAGCAGTATGTCAGACGGATGGCTGGGTTTCCTATAGTTTCTCTTTCACTGTTTTCAGTCAGTATTATACAGTTCTAGTTCTGCTGTCTTGTCCATTATTTATTAAAAAGTAGAGCTAAAAAATAGCACAATCCAAGAGGTCTGAAATGTGTGCTTTGGCACACTGTAAATCAAAGGGAAGGCTATATTTCTTAGCCATTTTAAAACCAGGAAGAAAATCCAGTCCACAGCTAAAGTGTACAGCTACTGTCACTCAACAAAACTAGGACAGGTATGTTCTTGAGTTCCATTCAATCATTATTTTTTTTTCCCTGGCTGCAGAATGGGTTGCTCAGTCTCTGACCAACTCTGTGGTTTCTCAATCAGGTATGGCAGCATTTGGGGTGGCACTATGTTGCAAGCAGGTAGTAAAGCATTGTAGATAGGCTTCCATATGTGTATCTATATATTTCATAGGCTTTATAAAAGTAAAGAGGCTTCCTTGCCCAACAAGGAATAAAATTTCTTTCCCATTACTTCCCTCTGTGCTACTCTAAAATTTCTCTCTTATTTCCATAGTTTTCCCTCCCTGATCCCATACAAATGTCGTAGCAGAACTTAACTTCCCTGAAACCTTCCTGTTGAACTAATTTCCAGAAAAGTCATAAACGGAGCTCACTCTAAGCTTAACTTGTATAGATAGCAGAGGTGAACTTACGAATTCTTCAGATACAATTAATATATGAACTCAGGATCTCAAGGCACTTCCCTGTATAAAATTCGAAAAGGGCAAAATGGTAGATTGAGCAGAAATGAAAACTGAGTTTCCTCATACACAGTTAAGGACTATTATTTAAAAGAAAAGAAGGTCTTCCCCATGAAAACTTCTGTTACATTTTGAAACTCTAGGGAAAATTTATACTAGTTTCCCTCAAGGAGCAAAAAAGTAGATGAATTACTATAGCTATACTACATAGCTGTATCAAGGTTTCCCAATGTGGAAGCAAGCTTCTACTGCTAACACACAAGTAAGCTGAAGTTTCCATTGCTTACTCGTAAGATTACCATGCAAGTTTCACAATGCATACAATGGTGAAGCTTTGTAGTGTTGTGGCTGATTCTGTGTGTTTAACTCTGTTGGGTTTTAATATGTGGTGATCACCCTTAAACGTTGAGTCTTTTAGCAAGGCAAGTAAATTACTCTAAATTAATACTTTTAATTTTTTGGGGAGCAGTGAAAGAATCTTACTACAAGTAATTTGCAGTAGTTCTTATTAAATAGTAAGTAGTTGAGTTATTTAGTGTGAATTCAACTGAGATAAATAAACTGGTAGTTTCTTGAAACTAAAAACAATTATCCAACTTAGTATGTGAAAATAACACCCAGAAAACTTATGAATAATTAATATTGTTAGTTCTTACTTAGATACCCTAACTAGCTGTTCTCTATTATATACTCTTGTAGAGCGTGTAAGACACTTTACATTACTTGCAAAATGGACATTTCTTTTACCCCTTTAAGGTAGATGAGTTTTGAGTGTTTTGTACTCTTATTGTATTTCTTTCTTTTAGGCAGTCATTTAAATCTATTTTTCTTTGAAGTTGAGAAATTATTGAGCACACCAAAGTTATTTTGTCATTGCACATTACTCCTCACAGATAATGGAAAGAATTAATAATTAAAAGTTTCACAAAACATTTATTTTAAAGGTAGAGAGAAATGGGAGGAAATGGTGGTACTGAGCTTCAGCACCAGAGAGCAGCACCATCTAAGAATTGCAGTTCAGAGTTTTTCTCTTGAACCCAAATCCTCCTCTGGACAAACAAACATGCCCTCACTTCTTTGGGGTATAGAGTATGGAATTCTCCTTTTGGATAATTTTCCCAGCTGACATGTAAAGAGGGACACATAGCAATGCTTGGGGTTTTTTACCACTTTGTTACATACCCAACACATTTGCTTCTGAAATAACACAAGTAAGTAGCTCAAGTTTTCACACCAGAGCACATGATTAATCTAGATCTAGGAATGACTGGGAAAAGTACTGTCAACCATAAGACCAGCTCTGTACCCCAAACAGGTGGATTTGGCTTAGCAATATCCAGTTCTTTATTTTATTTAGTTTAGGATTTATAAATAATAATGTCAAAGCAACTAGTAGATGCTACTGTTCTCCTTGGGAATGGTTCAGCAATGCCCTCTGGCAGTTTTTGCGCTGAGCATGGGAGCGCAAAAGAAAGTCTAAAAAGCATGCAGTTACCCCCAGGAAATAATTACAATGCAAAAAGCACTGGATTCTACAAGTGACATTCCAGTAAACGAGGTGAACTTGTATCATCTGTATCATTGCCCTGCTTTGCCTCAGGGATATTTCTGCCAAAGGAATATCATCCAGTTCCAAGAACAGCCAAGGATGGAGGTGGAGCTGCACATCAGCCATTCCAGGTCTGAGCCTTAGGGAGCCAGAAGCTGTGGGCAAAGAAAACTTCAACCAAGCCAAGCACTGACATTGCAACTCCCAAAAGCCAGGGCAAGAAAGCTTGCTGGAGGTGATTTTTAACCACCAGGTTGGAAACCAAACCACACCCAGAGCAGCCTTGCTTATATATGAGTCTTTCTTATTCCAAACTTAGTGATTAAGAGAAATATGGGAAGCAAAGCATTTTTTTATGCCTCATTCTGTTCACACTCTCATGGGAGCAGGATAAATTTTCCTCTCTTCTTGGGCTATGTTAAACTTCAAAGTTTAACCAAATACTGGAATTGTTTCAATTCTAACCTTCCTTCAGTGTCTGCTGAAGGAGTCTCTCTTTGCAATAGGTAGAAGGCATACCCAAACCACACTGCAGAAACAATGGCTGGAAGAACAGACAATTAAGGTGAATGTGGACAGGTTTTATCCATCAATTTTTCTCACTCACTACAACCTTTTAAACCAACTCAGCTAGTCTCACATATATACACACAAACCCTATATTTACTTAGGTAGATTTTCTTAACCTAAGTACAGTTTCCAGAGCCACACAGAACAGCAGTATTCAGTACATGGTACTGTTGTTCTCTTTAACTTGATTTCAAAATGCCTTCAAATATTGCATTTCAGAATTGGAACAAACTCTTCCACATTTTCTAGATAAATTCTGGAAATATACAAAATAATGTTGATAGAACCAGAATTCAATGCGCTTACATAGCTCTTTTCTGTCTCTCCATTACCACTACCATAAAAATTGAATTTGACTTGAAAGTCTGCAGTGTCTGAATACACTTTCAGCACCTTCAGCTGATCTGTACTACAGTACTGGCTTCTAGACACTTGGTCAAACCAAGCCCCTCTTCTGAGCCTTGCAAGTTATACTGTCAATAATACTTGGAGATGGGCCTGCCAGGACCATCAGATTATCTTATCTCCAAATAAAACAAGCAACAAAAATGCTTAAGTTGAAGTTGCCTCAAGCACTTTTACCTCACATAACCAGCACTTTTGGAAAGGTCTCATTGACCTTGGCAGCATATTCGAACATGGCTGAACAGTTCTTGAGCAATGTTTCCAATGAATTAGGCACAAACAGGCATGTGTTATTGGGCACACATGCAGCATTTTCCATCTCCTCTTTCACCTGAAAAATTAATAATTTCATAAAACTGCCATGTAAAGAGAGTCACAGCAAACAGTATGTCCCAGTGTATTACTGGTTCACATTTGATATTTGAAATTACTTAGCTAGATGCTTTATAAGCACCATAGAGTTGAATTCTGACCAGAGACCAGGTCAAATTAGTCAAATGCATTTGACTAATGCATTTGTATTTTCTAACATTCATCTTAATCACAGACTTCTTATAAACTGGACATGTGAACTGAGTGTGCATAGTTTCGTTACTGAAGAGGAAAAACTTATGAATTTGGAAGCATCGACGCCACGTATTAAACTCAGTCATGAACTTTTCACAAATACAAAAGCTACACCAGTGAAAGCAAAGAATAATGATAAAAGTATTTACACGCTGTGCATGAAATATATGTATTCAGTAGTTTTAAAATGCCTTAGGAAAGTGTATAAAAACCATCCCACTGCTACAATTGTAATCTTGCGAAAGTCTTCAGCTCTCATTTTATTGCCGGGTGATGCTAAAGATCTGCACTTTTTCCTCCGATTTGTTGTCAGACATCATTACTCCAGTTTTGACCTGAGCAGGGAACCAGTGTTACATTGATGCTGCTGCACTGATGAGTACTCCCAGCTTGTCTGCCTTTCCTTATTTCCACAACTGTCCCATCAAGTGCCATTCTTCATTTGTCTCCATTCTGCCCATTGATCATTCTGTTCTGCACCCATACCTTAAATCACAAGTTGGCCTTTCTTCTTTCATGAGCTTCAGAACACCACTACCTTTCTCTCTTCCTTTCACAATTCTATCTCTTCCTTTTCCCTGTGGGTCAAATGAAAAAGAAATTCTGAAAAATTAGGAGGAGAGAAAGAGAAAATGAAACATCTTGTGTTACAAGACAGCACATCAACTAGAAAATTATGACTCATCTGTAGCTTTCAGCACACATCTTTTTTTGTGTAATACTCTGACTGGCACCAAACAAATATCTGTTACCATGAGAATCTTCACTTGCCATTCGGCCTTGTTCCTTCACACTTTCCCATAATGAATAATGTGTTCCAAGAGTTTTATTGCTTTAACATCATGTAACACAAAAAAATGTAACACAAGCCTTAGCTCTATTTTCATGTGCAGATGTTAGGATACAGTACGAAGTTCAATGCCATTATCCCACTTCACAAAAGGAAAGACCAAGAAAGAGAAACCAATTAACACAACAAGCCATTAGCATAGCCACATGGTCATTGAGGCATACTGCCACTCAAACAAACTGAGAAAGCAATCTATAGTGTGACTAGAAGTCCAGTCCCATCATTGCTGTAGCTTCAGCTGGAACTTCAGCTACATAAAGAATGTGGGGCTGGATTCATAATGGGCATTAAAAGATGTTTTCTTAATTTCTTACAACATTTGTAATGGAATGCCTATAGAGGACTGTTTTCTTACAGTTTAGAAAACATGCAGTAAAACTTTTAAAGACTAGTTAGAGGCATAGAGGATTTTATGAAACTGTTGAAACAGAATTACATCATTTTGCTCAGTGGCATGCTAAGTTGACTTAAATGTTTCCACTGTTTCTTTCAAACATATATTTGCAATGTATGCTTGCATTTATTTATAATTGGCCAGTAAGTTAGTAAACTGCACTTTTCCAAACTCTACTATTCATTAGCACAAGTACAGACAATTAACTATCTTGGAAGTTTTATTTGGAATTAAGAGAGGAGGGAAACATGAGAGCAGTTGAAAACAAGATTTCTCAGGAAAAAAGCAAAGCTCTTTAATGTTCCTTTCAATTTGGTTTGATGTTTATTTGTTTTTTCAGTCTGCAGTAAGTGCCGCATTATGATCACATGAAAAGTTATTAGGGAAAAGAAGAAAGCTTTGTAGGGTTTATTTGTTCCAACAAAAGCTAGAGGAATTAAATAAAAACAAACTGAACATAAAATATGTAAAGATAGTACATACTGCAAATTAATAAGTTATTTTTAAAAAGGAAATTTAATAAAGCAGTGCCGTTAGCTATTTGAAAACTGGAAAAATGATACTTTAACATGCTGAGAATGTTGGCAAGTCTTCCTACCTGAGCTGGAGTGCGAATAACTAGTTATTATACCAATTTTATTTGCAATCAGAATGAACTAGATGACAATATTATTGGAACATGTAACAGGAAATATCATTACCTTTCCAAAATATCACATAGCATAAATAATATAGACTTTCACTGTAGGATTTTAAGAGCAAGGTGTTCTCTCATGTTCTCTGTGTCTGTAGTTCCATCACATAAACCTAAACTACTATAATTCACTGTCAGTGAACAATTTTGAATACTGAATCCCAAAACTAATTTTTGCTGTTGCGATATACTGAAGAAGTTAAAATAAAAATAATACTGCAAAGAGAAATGTTCCTCTCCCCAATATGTAATGATTTAAAAGAATGTAAAATCAGTCTATTGTCACAATCTCAGTGTTACTATTAATGATAGTACCAATGCTTGATTTTTAGGTGTCTGTACTGAAAAGATCTCTTTGATGTAACAGTTACAATGGAAACGACTCAGTTTCAGTGCATGCTGGACTATATAGCTGTGTGTAAACTGCTGATGCATGAGACCTCACTGTGACAGCCTTACAACATATATTTATATAAAATTGTTTTATTTCTTTCTTAAATGGAAAGAAATTTCAAGAGAGCAATGTTTAGCTGTCATGTAACTTAGTGTTAGTCTATTAGTAGTAGTAGCATATTTTACAGAATCATGGAATCATGAAATGTTAGGGATTGGAAGGGACCTCAAAAGATCATCTAGTCCAATCTCTCCACTGGAGCAGGAACACCTAGGTGAGGTTACACAGGAATGTGTCCGGGCGGGTTTGAATGCCTCCAGAAAAGGAGACTCCACAACCCCCCTGGGCAGCCTGTTCCAGTGTTCTGTCACCCTCACTCTGAACAAGTTTCTTCTCATATTTAAGTGGAACCTCCTGTGTTCCAGTTTGTACCCATTGTCCCTTGTCTTATCATTGTTTTTCACTGAGAAGAGCCTGGCTCCATCCTTGTGACACTCACCCTTTACATATTTATAAACACTAACGAGGTCATTTTAATAGCACTGTAGAAAGAACAGTCACACAGAGAACCAGTGAGGAAGGAGAAAAAGTTTTCACTTTGTTACATTTTCACACTTAGCATTTCTCCAGATTCTTGGCTGACCAAAAAAAAAAAATTGTGGTTTAAAGTTGTTATCAAAATGTTTGCTTGGACAAACTTTTGCTTTGGACTTTCAGCTCTGAGTATAAATATTAAACAAACGAATATTTCTAAAACAACTAACCTTTCCAAATACAAAAAATGCAGGTCATTTGACCTATCTTGCATATATCATACAAATTCTATGATAATTTTGCATCTAAGAAGAGACTTGTGCTCTACAGAAAAGAAAAAAAAAAAAAAAAAGACACATTAATGAAAAAACAAAAGAGAACAGAGGATCTCTGAGATAAATACCCAAAGATTACTAAAGGTCCAGCATGGGTGCATCTGAAGCATGAATTACTGCTGCAAAATAAAACCTTTTTTTTTGGAAAGGAAACCATCAAGAAAGAGTTTGGTGCAAGGTGTTAACGAAAAGCCCTTCTGGGAAATGGTAGCTGGACTTTTTGAATACTCTTCCTGTCCTGGTTTTGTTAAAAAACAAGTTTCTCTCTCAGTGAATTTGCCTGTCAGCTAAAGCTTTCATATTAACTGCATTTTCCTGGAGAACCAGACACATGTTTTGGTAAACCTAGCAATGGAATGCAAACTTATTGATAAGCACAGATGGACATCTCGCGAGAGGGGCGACGAGAAGAAAGAGACCAAGAAACTGACCAACTGGGTATAACATTCCATTCATGTGAATACTTCATATAAAAGTGGGAGATCACGAGGATCTCATGCTGCTTTTCCCTTTTCCCTTCTGCTTATGGCCGACATTAGGAGACGACCTTGCTAGTCGTCCCTGCGAACTGAAGCCTAGTGAGAGACTGAATCCAGCTCCGATTGGCTGCGGGATCTAATCCAGGACTTTGGTTGCCGGCTCTGCAGTTGCTGAGACTTTCAAGATTGGTTTTGTATATTTTGTATTATTTTCTCTATTCTTATTAGTAGCATTAGTAAAACATCTTTAATTTTTTCCAACTCTCTTCACTCTGTGCTTCTTTTCCTCCCAATTGCCTCTCCTTAGTGAAAAGGGGGGAGAGGGAGGGGGAAGCGTGGGGAGGGGGGGGAGAGGGGGTTAACAATACATCTGCCAGGGTTTTATTATCACCCCGCAATCTTAACCCTCGACACTTCCTAAGAACCTAAGTGAGAAATTACAAAATCCCAAAAACTTTTTTCCCCATTAAGCACTAAAAGTCATCAGAGGAGCACTGAGGCTACACCAGAGAGGACACAGCTAAAGATTCTTGTCTTGTTACCATTAGTGACAAAGTGATGTTTACTATGCCAACGTAAGAGCTGCTGGCAGCTCTACAGCTGGCATCCCATGTTATGGGATGCCAAGAGGCTTACAGAACTTGGTAGACTCAACAACAGAGTCCTGAGGTTCAGGTCTTTACTGTTAAGAGGGGTGATGTGAGTTTTACAGGATGGAGGGTCAGAAGAGTCATCTCCCCTGCTCATGTAAAGCACTTTCCCATAGCCAGACTGAGTGGCGGGGCCCAACTAGAATGAATACAGTTTTCTCCTGACTGACATGCCTCTATCTCTTTCCCACCAAGGTTTTTTGGGAGGACAGGGAGGAGCAGAAAGACAGGGGCAGGAGGAAGGGGAAAAACTCACCCTTATCTGCTCTTACCCAGATATATAGCCTGGGAACACAGCCACATCAGACAGCTCAAAATTAGTCTAGGTATAGCCAGCCATGCAGGTCACATTGCCTAACTTGCCTGCCTGAAGCCAGCTATCTTCATGGTTGTGTCATCTGCCTCAGGTTTAATTCACCGCATCTGTGTGTATCTGCTGCATGGTGCCAGAGCTGTGGAAAAAGGGAAACACTGGTGGAGGTCTGGAGAATAGGTAGACAACCCCAGGCTACATTCCAGAGAAAGCAGCAGTCTCAGGTGCTGCCCGAAGGCAAAGATGGGTGTCTACTGCTCCCAGCTACCTCTCCCAAGCGGTGTGTTGTGGAGCAGGGACTGTTTAACAGGTTTCAAAATGTGTGGTGGTGAGGGGAAGGTGGGGAACATAATTTAGGCCTGCAAGAAAAGCATTTCAGATCTTTTAGTTCTTATTGCTGCCCCTCTGGTAATCTCCAAAGCTCATAAACTTCTCAGAAGGCCAAGCCAGGTTTGAATGTTTTGAGATATTAAATACCTGTATATGGCTTTCTTTCCAAGGTTTTCAAATTTTTATGATTTTCTGAAGTCAAGATTATAACCATTTATTTTCAGAGATGCCTGAATCTCTTTGTGTTGGACTTAATGGTTCTTATTAATGACTTCTCTTATATAATAAATGTTTAGAAAAAGAAACTATGTCTGAAAATCTGTGCCAGATGTAGGTCCTTGTGTAGGCAAGGCTCTGTACTTTCCTCTGCTGACAGCCAAGCACTATTTTTCTGTCGCAGAAGCAAGAAAGACCCTTCATGATGACTTCAGATATGTGTTGCCTTTTCTACCTAGATAGTGGAGGCAAAAGACAACCAAGCATAAAACAGACTTAGGCTTCCTTAGGCCTGACAGAGAGCAGAGAAGATATTCACGTTCCTAAGGGGATAACTTGCATGAGGGTCTGAAGACAACCACTCAGATGCCCATCTTGTCCATTGTGCTGCCTTGCTAATTTTCAATTAAGTTAAACTAGAGCAGTGACAAAGGTCACCCACGTATACAGACTGAAGAGAGTACTCCTTTTCAAGAAATAACTAATGTAACTCCTTCCTCACTATGGATCTAGAGGAAAACCTTCTCCCACTTCAGACAGTGGAGAAGCAGATTCTGCACCTGCTTGGCTATGTTTCAGCCATTCACCCAAAGCTCACAGGGATTGCATTCAGAATCACATGGGCATGGTAGTAGTTATTTATCCTAACACATGAGCTCACTCACATGCCCATGATACACGAACAAGATAAGAGACAGAGTCACCAGACAAGAGTCCTACAGAAAACATAGCATTCCTTCTGAAGGGTCTCCAAAGGCTCCTCTGCAGGCTGATGTGAAACAGCTTGTGGGGATATCTGTTTCGTCTTCCGCCTGTCTCTTTTTCCCCTCCACCCAAGAATACCCAGACTGAATATCCAGAATATCCATCTGCTGTTCCAGGTTCACTCTTCAGGGGTTATATTGCACTCATACTGTCTACTAAATACCTTTCCATAGTAATTATTAATGTATTTTGCTGTTAAAGTCTCTCCACAATCATAAGGTCCAAAACTGTTTTCTCATGAAAGACACGATCACTAGGAGTACCACGTTGACCACATGGATGTGTGATCCAGAGCCAGCAAGCTATGAAGAGAAAGTTGTACAGATTTTTCATACAAAAATCAGAGGGGATTTAGTTCCAGAGACGCTCCTGGCAGCACATAAGAGGCACAATGCTTAGCCGTCTTGTAGAAACAGAGTTTGAAGTTTCCACATAGTATTCAAGGCTGAGCTTCATCGTACCTAGGAGGACTGGCTACCAAAATAGTCATCCCAGCCTTTCCACTGCCTTTGCAGATAGCTCCCATTTTGACCAACTAGGTGATGGCCTCTGGGGGGCTTTGTGAACAATTAGTGCTGTGGGTGATAAGCTGCTTTAGATTTACGATTGCTTTCTTTTTATTTACATCATTCCAATTATAAAATATTCTTTCAAAGGCAAGGATATGATTAAGAAAAAAGTTTGAAGCTTCTTCACAGCACTTACTCTAACTCTCAGTATTTCAGGTTTTTTTGATTAAATAATCTTTGAAAAATATTTTACCAAGTATGATGCTTGTCTCTATTACTAAGATAACTATTAGTAAAAAGTGATTATTATTGTGAACAAAAATTTGCTACAATGAGAGGTGAACAATCCAACTGAAAAACTACTTTAATTTGCGGAAGCCACATATCTTCTGATTTTTCTGAAAGCAAATAGCTGGCAATGAAGTAGTACAACTAGAGCAGTTACTATCCAATACACCCACAACTGGGGCCCTAGGCTTGAAACTGCGAAAGAAGGGTTTAATAGAAAAGTGTATCAGTCATTACTGTTACATGTAAGTATGCTGCAGAACAGGCCTATTTAGGTGGTCATATGAACCAATCAAATCCCTGCTGGAACTTTTGTACTTGCTGCTCTTGACTTTGACTGTGACTGTGTTGGAACACAGAAGAAAATTATGATGGTTTTGTGACTGTGGAGTTTGCTTTATCACGCCCCTACATCAATGAACTGTAGTCAAAAACTGCAGTGCATTTTTTACACAAAGTTTTGTAACCACAGCTTTGTGAATGACTGTCCTTTAGTGACATTCAGATGTAGGGCTAGCTCAGTGTATGGAAGCAATTGCTTTATCCAGCATAAACCACAGCAGGTTACTGAAAAATTCCTTAAAAGTGTAAAGTTGGGCAAGTTCCCAAACAAACATAAAATGCTTTAAAGGCTTAAAAGACTTCCAATCTAGTATTCCACAAAGTTATTGCATTGGCACTCTAATGAATAAAAATGAGGCAAAACACTTCAGCAGTTTATCTAAAGTGAATATACTTCAGTGCAGCTTCTGTCAACATCCAGAACCCTACTCACTCATAAACGTTAATGCTGTTCTTTTCTCATGGGCAAGTGGTCTGTGAAGAGTTGATGGGGTCAATAGAAGAACTGTGCATTTGGATATACTCATGTGGCAGCCAGCTCAAGAAAACAGTGAAATTGTTCTTGCAAACAGCAAAGATACAACAAATAAAAGTGCTTATTAGAGAGTAGATGTTCTCCTGTTAGCATGTGGGTTGGTCGTGTAGGCATCCTTCCTTCTCCCCTCTCCACTTATTTTATAAACAAGATTAATTTGGTAAGTAAGACTTTGCAAAGACCAAACCGGTATGTCAGACTTGTATTAGCCTAGTGGTTGACTCTGCATACAGTATGTACAGGTCTTTGAACATGACTGTGCAGCCTGTCAAGTCATATATCCTAGACTACTTCTTTCCATCAATATCTACAGTCCTAGATGATTGGAAACCAACTGCCTCCAAGTAATAGAATACAAAGCACTAACTGGGAAGAAAATTAAATACGTGAGTTCCGAACATCTATATTAGCCACTGGATTCATGTATTGTCTCTCTGCTGGCAAGAGAATATATACATCCCAGATGATATTTTATCTATGATCCTTATGGGCAGTGAAATATTTATCATCCTTTTATGCAGCTGAGTCTGTGTTCTAAAGTAGGGTATAGAAAGTTTAGATTCTAATAGCAACCTCAGTAGTTATCCTTATGGCTGCCTATGATAACATAACAGGTGAGTTTTTTCCTTCTCTTAAAGGCTTGTGACATTCACATGACGCAAAACTCTCTTACAAGTTTTATAATGGAAAAGCCTTTACAGTCTTTCAGCTATCACCTGCCACAAACACACAGTTGTTACATATTCTGAGAAGCCAGAGTACATTATGATTGTGCCATATTCTGGCAGGCTTGAAAGTTCAAATATATAATTGAAAATTATAAGAAAAAGGTCTGCCATTTCCTTGTGGCAACCTGTAACATGAACATCATTCGAAAAATGAGAGTCAGTGGCCAGTCAGACCACTACTGATGCTGCAACTGTCTGAATATAAGTATTTTCATTTTGTTGATTGGCTAAAATACCATTGTGAATTGTTGGAAATTCTGGACATTTTGGTAAAGGGTTATTGAAATAGCATTGAAAAAAATAAGCAAAAGGCAGTAAATTTTATAGACACAATTTCGTTTCCTGCAATGTATATTTGAAAGTGAGTAAGAAAGTAACTATAAGATTCTTGGAGAAGTCAGAATGTTTCACAAGGCCCATTTATTAGCTGAAGGGTTCAAAAAAGTTCAAATTATTTATAAAATGAGATCTTCAAGAATTTTGCCTTCACATTTGAACTCACAAGATTTGACGATATGTGCCAAATTACTCCTGTAAAACAGAAGCTACATACTACACAAAGAGAATTAAATGGGAAAATAAATCAAACCTTAAGTCAGAAGCATTGCAGTAATGAGATCATATTTTTTTGTTTTAATTCCTCCTGCTTCAGCTCCTTCCTGAAGTTCTCAAAGGAAGCAAATAAAAAACATATTCTAGTGAACTTCTGAGTTTTCAGATTCTGGGACATTCGGTTGGCTGAGCTCTTCTATACATTTATGCCACAAATACATTATATTATTCTTCTTTTGTGTTAGTCCAGAAGAACTTTTGTAAACCACCAGTACATAAAATATGATGATGCCATCACACACGAACAGCAAAAAGACCATGACCTGGGTTGGCCTCAAGAATGAACTATCTTGCTTCATTGTTCCTTCAAGTCCAGAATATAGTACAGTAGAGAGAGGGTACATCAGTCTTCCTGTCTCCTTTGCACTGAAAAGAAACATTTCTCCTCCAGGATCACTTACATAGCCATGTATAATAATTGAGTCCATTACAAATCAGAAACGTATACATATTCTCACCTGACAGTGACATCCACATACGCAATTCTTCCTAACACAAGCACGTTTTTTTGTTTTACTTACAGTATTTGCAGAGATGAGTAAGGCTCAACAAGCATTAGAAAAGCTATCAAATTCTAGTCTACCTTTTTTAATAAGAGTCATTTTTGCTATAAAGCTAAGTTCCAGTGTCTTCTAATGGTAAGCCAGATATTTGGGGTTGGTTTTTTTGGTTGGTTGGTTGGTTGGGGTTTTTTTGTTGGTTTTCAACTGGGGGCTTTTAGTGGTGTTTTGGGTTTTGTTTTGTTTTTGTTTTTTTTTTTGTTTTCTGTTCATTTTGGTTTGGTTTGGGTTTTTTTTAGTTTTATTAGTAGAATAAATTAAATAATACAACAAAGTGTAATACAGGAAGGGGACCCTTATTAAAACAAAATGGAACTTCATATGTTTCTGACTGTTCGAGCCTGAGGCTTCTCCCAGGTGCTAGTAATATATTGGCAGCCAAAGTCAGGCAAAAGTTCAAGGGAACAATTCTCTGCTTTTGAAAATCTGACAAGCAAAACTTCCAGTTACTGTTTTGAATAAATGATTTATGGTCAACTTTCTTAGTAACAGTTATCTGTCAAAGATATTTTGCTGAGAGTCCACCTCTTGAAAAATCTGTTAATTAACTGCTCTACCCAGGTAGTGAACTGTTCAGTGAAATATAGCTCTCCCATTTACGACTCAGAGCTTTTTTGCATGATCCTAATCACAAAGAAAAAGTAGTCACTCAGCCTTGGGAAAAGACTTAACTTCTGCACGTTAATGCATCCACCACACACTTTTTCTTTCCTTTGATTTTTACTGCTGTGATTTCTATTACGCTGTAATACACCAAGAGTCTGGCTGAGCCACCACTCTTCAGCCTTCACCAGTAGCCACAACTTGGAGAGATTTTTTAATATACTCTGCAGAGTTGTTCTGTTCTCTCTTTAAGATTAATAAAGGGTGTTGTGTTTGTTTTTTGTTGTTGTTGTGGGTTTTTTTTATATATTTGTAAGTAAAATGGTGAACCTATTGTTTTAAATCATATTTTTTTTAGCAAAAGTTAGTAACTTAAAGCATGCTTACACTTGACTCATTTTACTCATTAGACTTTACACTTCTAAAGTAATATGCAGAAGTCTTAACTGAGAATATAGATATTTGTATTATTTAAGAAAAAGATTGCTTTCGTGCATAATACTGTGCCCAATCCAGTATGCTACAATCATTACAGAACACATTGAGCTAGTAGAACAAAAAATTACATATAAAATAATGAACCCTTGAAAGTACATTAAGTTTACTGATATATGTAGTCTCTACTTTCAAAACTTAATAATTTCACTATTAAACCCATCTGATTTTCAGTTAGATTTTCACTGGAATAGTTATCTTATTCAAAAGAGTAATTTAAAAAGAAAATCAAAATACCTATGAAATTTGTTTCTCATGCAGAGATAAAGTGGTGATCAGAATGCTGGTTATCTAAGAAACAGGCTCACTAGTTCCCACAAATGTTTCTTGCACTTTGAGGACATTTCAAATGAAGAGACAATATACCCACTCACTGTGTTGAACTACATTCTGTGCATGAAGAATGTGGGTGTCCTTACAGAAAGAGACAGAGTCCTGGAATTCTAAATATTGAGAATACCGATTGTATATTTTCAAGAAGAAGTCAACACAATTGTTGATTTTTAGTCATTCCTCTTCTTTTTTCAGCTACTGCCATCTGTATTTATGGTTTTTTTCTTGCAAATGAGAAATTTGGGATCACGGGTAATCAAAATCTTTTGGAGTTACCTCTGTTTTGCACTTAGAAGCTCAAGATGAGCAGTCATGCGTAAGTTATATGTTAAGCTCACATTGACATATACACCTAGGACACAGCATTTGCAATATTAAAGCCTTTCACCATATTTAATATTTGGCAAAATCTAGCAATTCTTTATTCTCTTGATTGTGTTAGATTTTAGAATGAGGGAAAGGCCCCATATAGTTCCTGTTAAGTGACATTACAATTCCATCATCATCCCATGATCTCTCTCAAGGCATCTGCAGTATGATACAAATTTCTGAGAAGTGATTTCTTAAATGCCAGTATAACTAAACTGAACTACATTGACATTTGGCTTCTCTGGAATGGGAGACTTACCACCACAAACATAGAAAGGAGCAGGGCACTATGTAAAGGATAACAGATGAGAAAGGGAGAAAATCTAAATTTAAGTGGAAAAGTACTAGAGAATATTTCACATTCTGATTAAATAAAGACCATAACTGAAGTACGATGAACTGATTTGCAACTATTTTTTTTTCTTTTTTCTTTTTTCTTTTTTCTTTTTTCTTTTTTCTTTTTTCTTTTTTCTCTTTTGAAAACGGAATGTTAGAGATCTCATTTAGTGGGGAATGAGATACAATAATAAACACAACAAAAAGTAAAATCAGTTTGGTCTTTCACATTTGTATATTTTTGAGTTTATTTGCTCTCTGTATGTGTTTTCATCCGTTCTTCAATCCAGCATAAGACATTTTTCTAGAAGAAATTACACAATGTAGAATATATCCCAGAAGGCCTGGATTACACTGTGACAAAATTCTAAGAAACTATATCCCGCATCGGACATTGCTTTTGAGACTTCACAAAGGCAATCAACTAAATGAAGAAAAGGACTTCCTATCAAATAGTAGATCTTTCCACAGACAAAATAAATTATTCAACTAAAACATGTTTCTGAACTATTGGATATATTCCCAGCTTAACTGGTAATTATTTTGACCTTTCTTGGTGGGGTTAATTTCTTTGGTCTGGATAAAGTATTGAAAAGCATTTTCAGATGTACAAAGGTGGATATTGAAATTTCTTTGTCCCACCAAGTTAGAAAAAAGAATTTCAGCAATTTACAATATACTGGTTTTTATCAAGGCCTATGTGTGGCTGATGAACACCACATTAACAGTGTGAGGAAGCATTAAGTGCGTATAGTCCACTTAAAATGTTTGCAGTCTGATAAAAGTTAAGTTGGCAATAAGAATTACTGTACTTTATTCCTTTATTTTCTCACCAGAAAAAATGTGGAGGAATTTTTTTTTTTTTGTAATTAAATAGATGACCTATATACTGTTTTATTTCCCTTACTTTCTGCAAAATTCATTGAAAGAGAGGGTTTGCCTGAATAACCACAAGCACATGAAATTACACTTTTCCCACTATGTTGAATGAGAAAATCATAAAAAAGGATTTTAGTGCTCACAACTCCTTCAGCACGTGATTCAAGAGGTGCCTGGCTGAGCCATCTTTTCTTGACTTGACTCCACTGACAACATAAAAAACAGTCGGGAATCCCTTCCATTCCAGAAAAATCCTGGAAGTCAACTCCTTGTGCAGAGCAGCTGAATTCCCCTGTCAATATACTCATACCTTATTCTTGAGATCCACTTGATTAGGTCCACAACAAGTAGATAAACCCTAGTATAACTTTACTACTGCTTTGTAAAAGCTACCGTAAACATTGTGCTTTCATGACACATGTTAACCATCTTCTTGGATAGATATGAAAAACCTCTGCCTCAGAAAGGGAGAAACGCAGAAAAGTGAACTACAGATAAGAGCTCTGAACTGTCTTGGGAAAGATCACTTCACATCCAGTCAGCCAGACAAAACTGGATGATGTTTCAGAAGTTTTCCTACTAATGAGCTTGGATTTAATCATCCTGTAATGAGTAGTCTCACAAATAAAAAAATAAGCATTTTATTAAATTCACAATAAATGTATTTATGGAAATATTTCAAAGTAGAAGGAGATTTTTTTTTTTAATTGTTACACCACCCTTAATTTGGCTGATGATTTCTATTACAGACAGATGTTCAAACTGTTGCGCCTCCTCATAGTAAACACTATGTATATACAGGTGTTTTGGAGCTAGGAACACAACCATTACCAGTGAAACATGAATGGAATGTTAAAAATTAATAATTAAGATAAATCCCAGTCAAATTAAGAAGGAATAGTGGTAATGAAATAAAATATTAAACTTCCAAAAGAAACTTGAACAAAACAATAAGAAAACAAAAATTCCTTGCTTTTTGTGCTGGGAAAGTGGGAAACTAAGTTAGTTTTTATGAAATCTGTTGAACAAATCATTTCCCTTCTCTCTTCTCAAGATAAAGAAGATAAGATTTGAACTTTTGTGGGTTTCTTTTTATGAAAATGGGGTTTCATTTAAACCAGACAGTACTGACCAAATAATGATGAAAGTGCAAAAGAGAAAGAAAATACTTTTTTAAATGGTGAAAAAATTACATTTAAGCAATGTATCTCTAAAAGAGAAAATATTTTCTTTGTATACTGTAGTTCACCCCCAAACACATTAGCAGGTGGGGAGGTAAGAGGGATTGTAACAGCCTGATAGTCTTTTCAATTTGCCGTATATTATGATTCTTCAGAAAGGCAGTAGCTAAACAGCCAGGGCATAGCTGCATCTGTGATTTGCCCTGGCTCCACGACCTGAGTCTGAGGGGAGCTTGTGGCTGGAGGGGAGATTGCTCTTCTCCGGAGTCACAACAAACATACACAGCTGGGTGCTGCTTTTGCAGCACCTGGTGTAACTGGCAATAGGGGAGAAACACAGCAAGCAGCAAACCTGCGGCAAGGGCGCAGAATAAGAGACCTGCTGTGAGGAACACAAGGAGCTGAATGTCAGGAGTGACAGAAAGTAGATAATTTTCTAGAAGACCCTGGGGAATAGTTGGGGTTTTCCCTGTCAAAGAAGTCAGATGTTGTTGCTGGATGGGACCTGCAGCAGAAGGACACTGTGGGCAGGACCTCCTTTTGCACCTGAGAGGCTGCATTTGCACCTTCAAAAAGTTAATTTCTTCTAGGTAATTCTCTTTTGTTCTCATAAAATTCCATTTAAGACACTGGACACCTGGTGCTGCATTTGCTCCAAAGGAAAGGAGGCAAAGAAAAAAGCACTGCAGTATTGAAGCATTTTTCAACAGCAGCCATTTCACACACAAAAAGCCCAGATCTTACAATAGTGTAGAGAAAAGAGTTATGATTAGATTTTCTTTGGTTTACTGAAGATCATGCCTTGTAACTTTCCTAGATCTTCGTAGGAAAAGTCTGTTATAAACACAAGATGATTCATACTAACATTACCTAATGTTTACTATATGTAAATATATATATATGTCTCTTATGTCTTTATTTATTCATATATTAAAAATATGCATTGTGTATAAACACTTATAAATACATTTTACGTAGCTTTATGAATTAAAATTAATATTCAGCAATAAAATATAGATTCACTAGTCCCCAGATTTACCATATGTCCAGTTTGTGATGTCTTTTGGCATTAAGAATTTGTCCATTCGATACATAAGGATTAAAAACTTTACTGGAACAGAATACTGTCTGATAAGTTTAAGAGGCTTCTCAGGCTGTGGTTTGGAAACCACTGAAATGAATACCGTGAAATAAGTCAGGCCAATTTAAAAGAAAATAAAGAGCCTTGTCTATTCATTTGCATTAGATATCTTTGTTGGTTCCAGTTATAAAGAGTCCCCGGGAAGAATTATGTTTTAAAAAGAACCAGTGTTCACCATTCCATTTTATCAGGATTTAAATTTTGGAAATATTCCTGTGGTTAAAGAAGTCAGAAAAGTCAGAACATCACATCCTTCAAGCAGAGCCCTCAAGATAAGATTCAGGCCTTTGGCAGTCAAGATTGTTCTGGTTAGTAAATGGTATAAGTAGCTGAGCTTACTGTTTATTACTGATACAGAAGTTGTTCTCTAGTTAAGCAAAACTATTACAACTTATGTTTTGTTGTGCAAATATTTCAACCATCTGTGCAAGACACAATGTCATATAAATATGTTTGAAATCTTCTTTTTTTTTCCCTTTTTGATTCCAAAAGCTTTGAATTCAGAACTGCCAAATGGATTATCTATTTTTCTGGAAAAGAGAATCCACAGCTCTTTATAATCACCCAGTCCCCCCTGACCTATCAGCCTACTGTGAAAAAAGTGGCATTTTGATGAGTAATGTATATTTTTTTCTGACCACTTACATATATTCCCATTGTTTTATGCTGGTTACCCGTCACAAACCTAAGCAGATAGTATAGGTTTGAAACAAGAAGTTTTACAATAAGTCAGTTCACTGTTTGCAAACAAACAGGGTATCCCTGTACATGTTCAAACATTTCCTACTAAACAAGAACAAAGTCCAAGACAAAATAATTTGTTCTGAAATGTCAATGCAAAGTTGCAGAAACAAAATTTTTAATCAATAAAAAACTAAAATTTTAATAATATTCACAGCTGTTAAGTAGGGTTTTCTCCGAAGACATCACTAAATCATTTAGGCTGAGGAAATTCTAGCATTTCCCTCATTATTTCTTAACCTTGGAGAACTGGCTATTGCCTTTGGTAGTAGTCTGTTATTTTTACTGCTCCTTAAACCTTGGGATGCAAGTGCAGTCCTTTGGATCTGATTGCTCATGTTCCCTTGAAGAAACTGAAGTTAAATGGTAGCTTTCCTTTTTGTGAGGTACATGTTCTACAGGCTGTACATATAAATGGCATGGTAAATACTGCTCCTAATTAAAACATAAAATGTATAAGAACGACTCTATTAATGCATTAAGGAGCTACAGTGTCTACAGGAAATCATCTGGATTCAAAAGACACAGAGAGACAAGGTGACTTCAAGTTAGTGATTCAAGACTATATTTTCAAATACAGATGAGAAAACTCAGTCTCATTAATCCATGTTTAGAGACTAATAACCCCATATTTGTAAATTTCCATTTAAAAAGCTCAGTAATGTAATCAGGGTCAGTAGTTCTAATTAGCAGCTTCTCTCATTGCCATCCAGAATGGAAATAAATACAGATGCTGAACTTAAGCACCTCTTAAAATACTGGCATTGGTTTTTCCACTTCTGCAGAAAAGCGCTTTAAGCTTTGTCTTTTTAGCTACGTCTTCAGCAATATATAATTACCCACCGCATTGTAGCACCTGAGCATAGATGCAAATGTTTTCCTACAGTAGAAATAGCTCAGGGGAGAAACAATGAACTAAATACTTGCTGTGTGTAACTGTCACATGTTAGTACATTCTTTTAGGATCTTAGAGACGTGTGTTTGGATTCCTTTGAAGAGTGGTATGAAGCCTCACTTCCACACTGCATGTGACCATTCTTCTGTGTTTGCAGAAAGGGTGGATCTGGACTCTGCAGCACATCTGAACCATGCAGATCCACTGTCCGCCTTGCCAAAGAGAAGAAGCCAGGATTTGGACAGGATGTTGATTAGTGTTTACACTGATGCGTGTAATTCTGTGGCTCAGCCCACCTCAGTTGTGCCATTGGCATGAGATGTCCAAGTGGTAAAAAATACATATGGACTTGGCAGCCATCCTCATGCCCAAACTGTCAGACATCTAGATTAATCCTGCCTTCACTATGTTGGAATATAAACAGCAGCCAATAAATCTATAATGAAGGCAGCTACAGTTTGCACCAGTAACTGACCAGTATATGCTCTGCTCTTCTGCAGATCCTGAGAGCTGGGCTAATGACAGTGTATGATTGATAATTACATCTGTTCTTTCTCTTCTGTCTGCCTGTTCAGCAGAAAGTGTCTTGGCTCACTGCGAAGACAGGGAGAGCTTACTTTTTACATGCAGCCACACATGTTTTCAAAGGTATCATTTCTCCTACTGGAAGGGTATAACTTTCTGATGAAGTCATTGACATACAACTTGAAATATGATACCATATGGAATCTGTTCTTTAGATTTCACGCACTTGTCACAAGAATGACTTGTGACTTTCTGTTAACTTCTGTTTTCAGACTTGTCAGTCTTAAAATAAAGTACTTTTTCTTATATATAACACAGTGGATTCACTACTCTTAACTGATTTAAAATGTTTCAGTATTGCATCATTGGAATTATCTATTAGAAACAAAACACAATGTTGTTTGGTCAAGTGTGTTCAGATCCTTCTGTTCTACAGTGTAACACTGCAGGCTGATAGGCATTTATCACTTCAAAAGAATCTCTTGTAAATCAGACTGAACAGAGACCAGCCACCTAATTTATCATAAAGTAGAATCAAAGATTACAGTTCATCAAATACCAAGAGCAAAGCTGTTTTTCTATAGTTTTTTTCATAGCTCTCTTAAATTAAAAGAGGCTTACTTCACTTTGATAATATGTAAATAATAAATAAAAGTGACTGCTTATACTTTTCTTACTAGCTTCTGTAACAACCCTGTGGTGATGAAAACAGCTATCATCTGCTAACTTGTATAACTGGCATGGTCTTAAGAACTCTGAAGCCCTGCTTCAAGGCATAACTAAATCTCAATAGAGAGGCATATTTCCCACCTACACAAGTAGGTTCATAAGTTGTGATTGGAGAAATACTTGGAGTATATTTGTTCTCATTAACAAGAATTTCACAGCCTATTTATATGAATAGAACAGGGAAAGAAAAAGAAAAAAGGAAAAAAATAAAAAAAAAAAAGTCTGAAAGATTTAGATACCTGAATAGGACTTAGGCAAGATACTGTTACGTCTTCACCTGTGGATGAATTTGTTGCCACCTGAAGATTACTTCTCAGGTGCTATATTTATTGTAATGGATGACTTCAATGGTCGTAAGTTATCTAGTTGCTCCATACATGTATAGAAGTCTGATACCACTAATATGAGGTTGGCCACCGTCAAGGGCCTTGAGCAGGCTCAGCCACCCCTGATGTGCCTGGTCCTGTTGGTTATTTGGAGTGTGTTTTCTTGAAGCATCATATTCCCAGGAAAACACAGCATCCACTGTCATCTCTGCAAAGAGAAAGTCATGAACTAGTGGTACTGCTGCTTTGTTTTCCATGGTCACCTACAACATACAAAGAAGGCTTCACCACTTCTCTTCAGAGGAATTCAAACCTGTATCTTTTGGATCCGAAGGAAGCACACTAGCACTTAAGCTTACAGGTGGGCAGGCTAGAAAAGGAAAAATAGAACATGTTATTTCTCCTTTACCTTATGGAAGATACAGGACTGAGGAGAGAAAGACTGTAGGCTATATAAAGACAACACATGAAGGAGTATGAATCTGCAACTAAGATATCAAGAGGCAAGAGACAGGTTTAATGTTTTATTGATGACCGTAAATATTAAGCTTCTAAACCCATGTTCCTTTAGAAGAGATTTCTGAGCTCAAAACTCTAAAGGATAAAGGTTCTTTTCTCCATACTGATGTGGGGATTTCATACAGGCTGACAGCACACTCCTTGCAGCCTTCTCTTGCTGCCCTTCCTAGAAATCCTATGTTCCGTTTCATATGTGCTTGTTTCAGCTCCTAAATCACCCTACATGCCATACCAAAAACCTAAGAGCTAAAAAACTGCCTTCACTTAGGTATCCAAATTCTGCAGCCTAACAGCCTAAAATGTAGACATCTAATCATCGCTTAACGCTTGAATGAATTAGACAATAAATGGCTTGCTCAAGGTTACACAGGAAGCCTGTGCCAGTAACTGAAACCTGTTTTCTCATGCTTGGCCTAATGCTTTACCTGACACTAATTTACTTACTAAAGGCAACACCAGAGAGTTCACTTATACATCTACGCAAAACAGTGATGTATCACATTGGATTTATATACCCAAGGAAGACTGCAATTATCTTTGTACTGTATCACTAATGTATGTGACTGTGAAGGATGACTTCTTGAAAGGAAAATAATATCCACTAAATTCCCCTGCTGAGAATCATAATTATTGTGGAATTTGTTATGAGAATTCCTGACTACAGAAACTGAAATGAAATCACTAAGCTAGTTTCATGAGACAACTAAGGTATGCTTCCCATACGTAACAGGTTTCTCTATCCTGGATCTTGAAATTTACTATTGTGAGCTAGTAAAGGTCGTTTTTTCTGAAGCTTGAGTTCTTGAATAATGATGTAAGAATAAGTGGCTGGCAACACCAACACAATGACAATGTTCCAGTAGCCAGAATAAACACGAATGAATGAGCCTCCACCTGAAGTGCTCCATGTTGCATGAAGACAGCAATGCGAGAAAAATCTGCTTTTCATTTTAGCCAGTTCTGAAAACCCATGGCTTCTTCAGATGATTCAACAAAATACTACTAAAGAAAGCAAGAAAGTATATGAGATAGATGTTATGAATCATGCTTAAAATTTCATCCTTTCCAACACATTACACAAGCATATTTGAGGGAAACCTAACCTAAATGAATGGGTGTTTGTCTGTACTGCTCTAAAAACATAGCAAACTTGTCTCTGTCTTCTGACTAAGATTATAGGAAATCTAGGTTTGGGTTCTGCCCTTGCCATCAGGAATTCATGAGAGAATGTTCTAAATAAGAAGTTCAAAGGTTTTCCACAGTAGCTGGGTGCAATGCATTTTTCTTTACACTACTTTTTCTCTTTTTGTTCACTTATTATGTCGAAATTAAATAGTGACAAAAACAGAAAAATCTCCCCAGTTTAGGATTTGAACAGTGAGTTTTATTTGTTGTTCCATCAAATACATAAAGCTGAAGTTGTAGTACCTCCCTCCTCACAGGGATATTCTGAACACCACACCTGATGCTCCATGTCTCTTTCCTTCCTCTCGTTCTCCAAACACTGTTCTATATTCATTCACCTGTTCATTCACACAAAATGGGATAATTGCAGGGGGAAAGTGGTGAAGCCAGTGATTTTTCTGTGGCCTGACTGTTAGGGTACTGACCTGGCCACATACAGATTTGAGTCTCACATGGAAGAGGGCTTTGGGGACTTTTCTCAAAATGTCAGCTATCATTAAGCCTAATCAGAAATTCCTGACTGGTGCACAGCACTGGAAGTCCAGGCCCCACTGAAAATCCTGATGCTCAGCTGATGCAAAACTCTTTGAGGTACTTTGGTGAATCTAGCTTTGGATTCTATCATGAATCAGTAATCAAAATTCGCAAATATCGGTCATCAATGAATGAGCAATGAACAATTTGTCTAGCAAATGATGATTATTTTACATTTTAGTGTAATATTTTTTGTCTTTTGGAGTATGAAAGTACCTGCTTCTCCTTTAATATCCATGTACTGAAAGCCTCAGATGGGCGTATCTCTTACTAGATGGACTAGATGACCTTCAAATCTCCCTTCCAACTCAAACTATTCTATGGTTCTAAAGAATTAAGTATTATTGCATAGTGTGTCAGACCAGCAAAAGATAAAGGAAAATTCTTAAGCAATTACTCTAGTTGTTTTCCTTCCCACTTTCCTAACTCCAGCCTCTTCTACCAAAATAAGTGATAAAACCTTGTTCATTAATCTTCAGACTAAGTGTTTGGCACATTTAATTTCTACCATAAATGTTTGAGTTTAGAAGCCTTGTCTTTAGTCTCACCTGGAAGTTGCTCTTTACGTTATTACTCACATACACATGCCCAAGAACAGCATTTAATTTTAGCATGTAATAAGAAAATAAACCTCCTGTTTACTTTTGTTCACCACTAATTAGATATAACATTTTGCAAATCATAATTACATAAAATTAAGGAAATTGAGATAATGTTCGTAGAGAAGGCAAACACACAATTCAGTGAGAGTATTTCCTCTGTCAGGTAAACAAATTCCAACTATCTAAACACTCAAACCAAATTCTGTCAAAATCAGTGGCAAAGCTTCCATTGGCCTCAGTGGCTTCTGGATCAGACCCAGCCTATTTATATTGAAGTCAGCTCAGGACTTGAGTTAGATCATGATGTAACTGAATTAATTAGCACTAAATTATGAAAAACTACTCTCCATTACTACAAATTACTTGTAAAATATCCAAGTTTTACTAATATCAATGAATAGTGTTTGATGAGAGTTTCTTTCCATTAATATTAGTAATTACAACTTTAGGTCAAAGCTCAGGCTTTCCCATTCTCATTGCCATTTTGCAGTAACAGCCATACAAAAGCATGGTTGCCACGTCATTGCACTAGTTGCCACCAGCTTGAGTTGAGAAGAATCCAATCCATCATCATGACTCTTCTCCCAGACTACGCACTTTGTTGTGTTGGGCCATCACAAATATCCTATTCCTTAGGAATTTTACACAGCCTGAAACTGCTCTGCTGTGAACTTTTAGACTGTTTGGATTCAGTGCTCTGAATTAGCATATATGAAAGAGCTTCGAGCTGGGAATTTGATGCTAGGTCTATATTTCTGGCTCAAGTCCAGTTGTCTCCATTTGGAAATGTATTTGATTTTGGAACACACTTTTCTGGAAAGGAATGTTAAGAAAATACATAGTCAAGAGGGCATCATATATAGCAAGCTACAAAAACCTGTTTGTCACCCTCCTCCCATAATGGCAAAGAGCCTTCTACAGCTGCTAATTAGAAAATTAGAACACCACAAATGATTGTATTTTACTGGCAGCTTAGCATCTTCCCCCCAGTGTTTTAAAGTACTTTTTGAATTGTTTGCTGTCAGCAAAACAAGTGCACTACCTGCGATCCTATAGACAACAAAGCCCAGCAGCAGGATTTCAGTCAGGTGATGTCACCCAGGTAAAATTGTACTGACAAGCTTTTAATTAAAGTTTTCCCACACATCTTTCTGCTGGTCCCCAGGAGCTATTATTCATTATGTGCCGACTGTCAGCCAATTGTGAGTCGGGAGGGAAGTGTTTTATTTTCAAAGCCCTTGCTGACAGCTAGAGAACACTTTGTTATACAATCTGTTTACTTTTTTCACACACACAATCTTGCTAAAGGGGAAATGGTCATGCAGTAGTGTTTACAGTTTATGGCAATAATTAAATGCATCTGGCAGAGCAGTAGCTGAAAGGAGGTGGGTGTGGGTGTGGGTGAAAAGCCATAAAATTCCTCCTTTAAACAGTTACTCTCACCTTGCAGAGCCCCTAGCGTTTTAAGACAAAGTTTCTTTGGGAAAGGGCACGTCTGAACAGGTGCACAAATTCTGAAATGGGAATATTTGGATCTAGCCGTGTGGTACTTGATGCTAAGAAACACTGTTCAGAAATCAGGGCAACACTGTTCTCATCTGTGACTAGAACAGTTTGAAGTAGTTATAAAACAGCTGCTTGTCCTTTGCATTCTTAAATCCCAAAGTACTTACCTCTATAAGAAGAAATGTACAACGAGAAACAACTTGTCACCAGATGAAAGCAGAAGGTGGTGTGGTGTCCCATTTCAGCCAAGGGCCAGAATTTGATGCTTAATACTTACAGACAATCAGTCCTCTCAAAAATTTTAATGGCTTACAATAAAATCCTTTTTATCAGTTGACCAGTGATGATATTTATTTAGAGTCATGAACAACTTTTAAATCATGGTAAAAAGTTGTAAGCAATAAACACTACCTTACCTTAAGTATTTATTTCTTCTGCTTATTAAGAATAATAGAAAGTCAACAAGTATTTTTAAAATATTATTAGATTATAAAAAAATAGTGCAATATTCACATACAGGGGTAAAAAACAAATTGCATGCCACTTGTTGCCAGGCCATTGATAATTCTGTGGAAATCACTTCCACTACAAAGCAAAGGGACTGGAAAATAAATTAATTGATGAATATTTAGGTACCATCTTTTACTGTTAATATTATAAATTTATATGGAGATTATAGAAGACATACACAGTTCCATTGTTAGTGAATGAAAATCTTTCACTGCTTTTAAGTGTCTTTAAATAACTACATTCTTAGGAAATCATTTTCTTACATGGAAAAAAAGTTAAGGAAATCAAGAACGGGTTCTTAAAAAATGGGCTGTTTTCGGCAATTATTGAGCATTAAATAGTGGGCTTTAGTTGTATCTGGATGGAGTTGGGAGACAGTTGTTCTGGACAATGCAGCATGCCTGCCTTAAAAAGTCTTTTCTTTTTGCATATCATAAAAAGTCTTCAGCCTACCAGCATACAAACATATCAGTGCAGGTACATTAACGGAAAGGAAAACATTAAAAATTCTAATTGCAATTTTCACTCATAAATGCTACTTTGTAGATTGTGCTTTCCCACTGTTACTGTATTTTTTCTTCTCCAATGAAATATTTATTTTATTATTTTTAATTTTACTTGATAATAGGAGCAATAAGATATTATATATATATATATTTTATCTCAGTTACAGACAGCAAATAGATCCTAAGATACTACACAGTTACATTCAAATTAACATATTTGTGATCATACCATTTTCATCTTCCCAAGATTAACAGAACCAACATACTATGAATAATGTAAGCAGTTTATGTTAATCTTTACTTAGAGATCAGTGTTATAAGGAAGTATTATTACTTTAGGATGAGCATTATAAGCACTAACAGCAGGATTTATCAGAGATTTCAGAAATCAAAGTATAGAGATTTGGTAATTTGCCTGAGATTTATGGGGTAGAAAAGGGTGAGGAAGCTCTTGCTTCGAAGTTCAAAGCTTACCCATCTATTTTAGTCGATGACTATTGTATCCACAATGCACAGAGCAATAAGTACAATCCTAGGCTCCTCACTCATATGGGGAAAAGGACTCATCAGCCAGTCATGACCATTTCACTCTCTTCTTTCCTACATGCTTTCTACCCCAGACAGTCTGGAGGAGCTGTAAAACAGAAGAGCCAAGTATCTTCAGACAGAGCAGGTACTTGAATCCAGCAGGGATCATTCCTTCAGGCACAGTGCTAATGTGATTGCACATCTTCTTGCTGGAGCCAGTCCACATCTAGCTGATCTGAAGTGATAGGAAGCAACTGTCTGCAATTGACTTCCCAGGTCCCTCCCTAAGAATGCATCTTCCTTTGTGATCCTGGGCTCAGGACTCCCATCTGACAAATTCAAGAGACAAGGAGTACCGCTGGCTCAACTCCCATCAATTTTCACATACAAAAATAAAAGTCTGGTGAAAAAAGAAATCTGTAAAAGTCAAGGTATAGAGGTGCTCATAGACTAATACATTTTGAAGTTAACCAGGAAGTTGCAGAGAACACATTTTATGGAAAATAAGATTTTTCAAATAGACCTGACAA
The DNA here is from genome assembly GCF_036013475.1 of Columba livia. Classification (NCBI taxonomy): domain Eukaryota; kingdom Metazoa; phylum Chordata; class Aves; order Columbiformes; family Columbidae; genus Columba; species Columba livia. Next base: position 95,948,265 of record NC_088603.1, read on the forward strand.
GGATTCTTTAGAAAAAAATCAGGTCTATCTGCTAAGGTTTGATTGTGTTAAGTGTATATATGTGCCTGGACTTCTATCAGGCACTGGGCAGTAGACAGGGTGAAACAACACAAGACAACCCCTCTAGATACCCAGTACAGGTGTACTGGTGAACTGATGTTGAAGCATGTGCCACAGCCTCTCCATTGCTACTGATACACAGCTCTGTCAAAGCTATGAGGACAACTGGTGCTACAAAAAATGCAATCAAACTGAGTAGCATGAGAAAGAGCTATTAAAAGTATTACCAACATACCATATTAATGGAGAAAATATTAAATTGTGTATAAACAAGTTCAAATGGGCACTCACCACCTAACTAACCTAGTTTTAGCGGTATGCTGAAGGGATCTATTTTTTGCCTGATGTAACTTGGTATCATCATCAAAGGTCTGAAAGAAAGCTAAAATGGGAGGGTAGCATAGAAAGAGATGGACTTCAGTAAATTATAAAGACTGGTCATTTATTCAACCCATTGCATTTCAGGTTAAAAGAAACATAATAGCCATTTGCTTTTGAAACAAAATGATTGGTGTTTAATGATAACTAGATAAGCATGAACTGCCTTTTTTCTTCCAGGATACATGATCACTTAAATATTCTTTTATGCCTTGGCCTCCCAGTTGCTAATCATCACCCTTTACTTCCCATATTTGCTGGTTCTTTCTGATCCTGGCCCTTAGTTTCTAAACTGTGCTTAAGTCAGGGGAATAAAATAAAACAATTAAAAAATATTTTTATGGGGTATTTTTCACATATTATGAGCACTTTAAAAAGGGTATCTCCTAGTTCTTCCCAAAATTGTCTGGTTTGGTAGAAAACAGAACTCTGACTTTTTGTCTGCCTTCCCCAGTCTCACCTCTCTTGTTTCATTTCCAGACGAGATCTGAATAGCCACCAGAGAAACCAATCATGTTTCTTTTTCCAGTGTGACATCCCCTCTGGCTGTGTAAAGTATCTCTGGCCTAAAATGGGAGAACTACTCCTGTATTGAATATACCCAATGCAGACTTGGGTGTTTTTAATCTTTACCTGCTCAAAATTAGTGGTTTTTATCAGCCAGTATATGGTATGATTACTTCTGTATCAAATAATGTTACTTAACATGACAGAGTTCATAGCTCAACAATAGACTACAGCTTGGCTTTCTGCCATCTGCTAGATCCTTATTTGTTGTCTAAGAAAGCAAAGATTAATATCTATTTTTTGCCCTTTGTGTCTTCCTTGACAAAATAAAAAATGCCTTGTAATACACTTGCCATTCAACACTTGCTGTTTGTCTGGACTGACATGCCGCCTTCCTCCTGCAATGTTTTTAGCCAGTTTGGAGTTACTAAGAAGCACTTTTCTAATTCTAAAATGAGATATACAAAAAGGTCCCTCTCTAAACTGACAGTGCTCTGCAGAGCTCTTGCCCCAGGCAGCTGAAAAAGTGCATGAAGAAACCATAAACGTTTCTGTTTGAACAACTCTTCTTTCTTCACCTTCAGCCAGGTTATTTCCACTAGTAAACTGCAGGTCAGACTGGCAGATACCTTGACTGTCTTTTTTCTTTTTTTTTTGCCTCTGTTTATATTTTCAGTGAACTGATGCATCTCCAAACATGCCCATTACATTTCACATTAGTCAGTGCAGGAAATTACTCTAGTTGTGGTCTCTCTCATTTCTCTGTTCAGGTGCTGCAGTATGAATTTGTCTTAATTTCCAAATTGTTACAGAGAAAGCCTGTTTTAGGGTGTTAGGTGTATAGGGGTTTTTTTTAAAGCAGAGAAGGAGAAAAGGTAGAGCAGCTATCTTTCAGTAACACAGACTATTCTTGTCCCTCTTCTCTCAGTACTGTTACAATATTGTGAATGAAGTAAGCATTAGGGATAGGAGGCAAACTGCATGAGGAAACCTACACAGAATTACGCTGACAGCCTAAAGATGTGCACCATAAGTCCCTGTTCATGACTGCCCACATGCGCTGGAGCTTTGAGTTCACTCATATTTTGTGTCTCTGCAACACAATGCAAGCGAGAGTTAGCTCTGGAGACACTATTTCTCTTCTCATTTTGCTCATCAGTGTGGGTCTCCCTATCATCAGCTCCCCATAAAGCAGGCTCTATGCTGGCCTAATTGAGTCTTCAGTCTTCCTGTACCTCCTTCTCTTCATGTTAACGGTGTGAACGGCAAGCAAAGTGAGCACAAACACCTGGCTCACTCCACAAGCAGCTGACACGTGCAAGCTTATAGCAAGCGAGCCTTCATGTGGCTCAACCTCTCCCTTTGAAAGAGGAATAAGTGCAAGCCTCACAGCTGAGCTGCCACACCCATTTGTCCGGTGTCAGTGAGTGATAGTGTCTTTTGGGGCGTAGGTTTCTGAGCAGCCAGTGTCTGGAAGGAAGGGAACAGTTGAAAACACTAGGACAGCAACACCTTGTCAGACTGAAGATCCCTGTAATCCTTTCTCTGAAAACACCTGTCAGAAGGCACCTCCAGAACAGTTATGAAACAGGACAAACTTGTGTTGATGTTCCTGCTGGGTAATCTGTCATCTCTCCGTGGAAGCTCAAACTTCTGAGCTGGAAAAATTTGTATTTTTTTCTTCCATTAGTTTAAACCATCACTTTTTATCTCAGGTAAATTTCTGACATTGAAAACATCCTTTTGGCAGGGAATTCTACAACTAACCACACATTATAAGAAAAACTGCCTTCTTTGTTTGCGACCTGCCAAGGACTTGTTTCATTTGATGACTTTAAAGTTATTGCAGTGGAAGAAACAGTGCTAACTATTCTTCTCACCTTCCCATCATGAAAGTACAGAGCTGTGTCACATCTCTCCTATGACATGACATCTCCTTTACAAAAAATCCCAGTCATATGAGATATTTACTTGCATGGGAGTCGTTCCATACCTCTGATCATCCCTGCTGTCTTTTGACTTTCCCAGATGTGGTGTTCCTTTCAAGGTTGGGATACCAGTTCTTCATCCAATATTCATGATGCAGATGGGGGATTTATGCAGCACTACAGTAACATATTCTATTTTGAGCTCTATTTGTCATCATACTACCACACAACTAACAACAATATTTTACATTCTTTTTAACTAAGGTTGAGCACAGTTTTCACAGAACTGCAAAGTTAGGAGTGTTCCCTCATACATGGTTTTCCAAATTTGTTTACCTCAGATTTCATTTGTCATTTGGTCTGTCACTCACTCATCATCATTATGTCCTTGTACAGTACTTTGCAGGTGTCTATCATTTTAGAACCTTCATTAACTTAGTAACACCTCTGAATTTTTTCATCTTGCTGCTCACTTTTATTAATCTTTCATTAGTTCAGTGAACAGCACACATATGACGCAGACCTCTGTAAGACTCCACTGGTGATCTCCTTCCACCATGAAAATTTATTTCTATATGATTTTTCTCATAGCAGTTTTTTTGTCCATGTGGGAAGATTTTGTCTATCATCTCATGACAAATCATTTCAAGAGTGTTTTGAGAAGAAACTCCAAATGTTTTTGGAAAACTGAAGAGCTGCATCAGCTGATCTTCCGTGTTCATATACTTGTTGACTTCTTCAAAGAAGTCATAGCTTAATAATTGACTAGAATTCTTTTTACAGCAACATGATGATTCTTTCCTAATATATTATAGTCCTTATTATATTTATCCCTAAAATATTACATTTATCCATGATTTTATCTAATTCTTTCTTTTACTGTATTTTCTATCAGTTTTCTGGGTACATGTATACCCTATATACTTACATCAGTCCCTGAATGTTCTCCTAAAAAACTGCATCTTGACTCTGTGTTACAGGGGAATTATATGCTACAGTTAATATTTTAGTTATTTCATTCAGGGGAATCTATAGAATCTGAGAGGCAGGTGAACATGAGCTGGTATTGACAACCTCTAGAGTTCAGTTTATTGATTTATTCCTCACTCCTTCTACTTCTATCTTTATTTTGAGACAGATCCTGTGAATTGCACCGAAAAATAGGAATTATTCTGTTTGAAGCTCCCAAAATCTTTGTTGTTAGAAAAAACTTTTTTTTTTTTTTTTTTTTTTCTAGAAAATTATCTGCTCTGGGCTCCCTTCAGATCTCCTGGCAGGCTTCCTATTCCTGGTATATTTGAAAACCAATTAATACTTTTTATGCCTTTTGTAAATTGTTTCTCAAACTCTGTCTTGCCTTTTTTTAAAAAATATGTTCAAATCAACAGTTATCCTAATGTTCAGTTTTTGTTTTCTTCCTTTGGATATCAAGCTTTGGCTCTGCTGCACTGTGCAAACCCAGAGAGATTCTTGGATACTCATCAGGGATGTGAACTAAGAGATAAGAACTATGCAGATTCCTGGACATGTCTTTTGAGAGCAGTAGGTTAAATGTGAAAAACACTAGTGAATATGTGTGGCATGAAATCTCACTGTATTTCATATGTTTGAAAAGTGGAAACATGTGTAAGAAATACTATAGTGGATAAGAAATACTATAATATATAAGAAATACCACAGAATGAGCAGAGAAGGGCATTATTCAAAGCTCCAGATTTAAGCCAATGGTCATTTGTTGGCTCTACTTACACAGCCTCTGTCTCAGCAAACATATAAGTTAGACTGTGCTGACAGGTATACAATCATATATCAACAGATTTCAGCCACTGACTGAAAATAGGCCTCACCTTGTGATCATAGGTTTCTTACTTTCCAGACAATATTAATGCTTACAACAAGTAGAGGCTCCTCAGTTTACCTATAATAGTTCAAGGTACAATTCCACAGGTAAATCCAATTCCTTCTAAAATACCAAGTTCTTGGGATCGTTTGGGATGCCAGGTAAGAACCATGAACATCAGTGGATGCATGAGTGACTTTTTTAAAAAACAACTATTCTGAGCAAATTCTAAAAATATATGTAGAACTTGGTTATTTTAGAGATGGTTGTATCATGGGAACACTTCAGCTACAGTAACATGGGTCTTATCCTAGCAAAGGAGTTTGACAGAGCAAACTCACAAGGTACACAAGATATTTGAACTTTTCTTAAAAAAAAAAAAAAGAAATTTAAATTAAAAAAAATAGTTTTGTAGTCTCTAGATACATACATGAACAAACAAGTGAACATAAAATCTCCTCCATCACAATTAGCAAAGAGAAAAATAATTTTTTTATTCCATACCAAGAGTGGTTTGCTTCCACCACCTGTCCAGCTGAGCTACAGAGCAAAACCTGAAGTGAATGATGGTTTTTGGCATTAGAACATTCTTTGATTTCTTGAGAGTTGGCACTGTACAAGGAACACATTTTAAGTTCCCAGAAAAATTGTTTCTTCCACATAATGCTCAGATTTACTTCACATAATTAGGTCCGTACCCAAATGTATAAAAATAATGAAAATAACTGCTCATATGGTCTTTAATTCTGTACGAATCAGTTTGGTTAACTGTTCTGCTCCATACAGAATAGTGCACTGAAATGAAAAGTGCAACAGTCAGTGAAACGCTTTATGGAGAACAAAATATAGGTACTTTGTTTCATCGGAGAACTGCCATAATCATACGACAGTTATACTATAAGTTATGGGTAAGGAGACAGGACAGTGCATTAGATTAATACTTTGCCTTTTTAATCTATTAATCTACCACCTTTGGGACATGATTTTAAATCTACTGCGGAGCAAAGTGACTGAAAATCATTTCATCCTGACAGCTTTAAAAGATCACAAGTGAAACATGTTAAGAAGGTCTCAACCCACTTGATACTGAACAGGAGCAGTCATCTCAGAAGATACCCAACATTGGTCCTCTTTTAGCATTCACACTAAAACAGATAGCTTTATTACAGCAATGGGTATTTCATACTAGACTGTTGATAAAATGTTTGAAATAGATGCTAAAACAGCACAGGGTCAGTGCTTTACAAGTTGACTGTCAAAGAATACTCTATGTCCACTAGTTGTATATAAAAAGTTACAAAAACATTTTCCCTACTGATTATGGTATGAAAAAGGCAGAAGGATATGGTGTAACAGCAATGCATCTGATTTTTTTTTAACTTTTTAGATAGGATAAGAGAATGACAAAATCATCTGAAAGGCATAAAGAAGCTAGGTAAACTGTTCTGCAGCATTAGTGCACTGCTTTAAATTATAACTGCAAATTCTCTAGCTGGTCATTTCTAACTACAGTACGCTTGTTTTAAAAACATTTTTTTCAAAGATGTAAAATACTACAGCAACTGCTGTGATTTATTTTCTCTCAGTAATAAATGTGAGTAAAGACAAATAACAGCTTTATAACTTTTCCTGCTGGCAAATTCCTAATTAAATAGCTTATTACTAGATTATCTAACCTTCATTTAATGAGGCCCTCCAGATGTTGTGTCTTAAGTGAAGCAAAAAGGAAAACAGCTGAATGTTAAGCACAACATAATTGGTTATGGTCATCTTGGTAAAGACTGCATTCTCATGTTGCCATTACTGTAAAAACATACGATTTTCTCTAGAAATGGTCAATGAGTGATGACCTACAGAAAATCCTTTAACTGTCTCCAGTTATAATTTTAAATTTACTTGGCTGCATTTGCTTCACTTCTATTTAACATAAGTCTTCTCCTCACTACTTGTGTGCAGCTGTCTCCAATACTTAGAGATTTCAGCTGGCATTTTTCTGTTCTCTTTATGACACTTCCATTTTTATGATGAAGTTTCTTTTATTTGTTCTTCCTAAAGAACTGTGTGCAGTACAAATCCATATTTCCTTTCTTTAATGGTTAGACAGATAAATAATATTGAATCATTCTATTCAGAATTCTATTCTTCATGGGATAATAATTGATCAGAAATAGAGCATTTAAGTGGAATGAACAGGATTTTCAAACAGGATGGGAAACAGTTTATTAGTATAATTGACTATCAAAAATAAATTTAAAACACTACTTACATAAGCATGATGAAAAGCATTTTAAACACTGTATAATTTTTTTCAGTAATCATATTGAATCTTATTGGAAAAGTATTGACTTTTCTTCTGGCAATTCACTTATCTTGTTAGTATTTTAAAATTAGTCATGTGACACTTCATTGAAGAGTCCAACAATAGAATGTAGATATAGGAAGATAAACATATTTTCCATGAACATTCAAAAATTTTCAAGGGAACAATGTAGCCATGGGATAAAAGGGAATATAGCACAGATAAATACTGTACTACTGTGCTGGGAAAAGTGCAGGAAAAGATGGTCAATTCTTGTGACAGAAGGAGGTTTTTTTAATAGAGTGATCTGCACTAGGGTTCATGCTGTTAATATCCCTGGAAGGATAACCAGGCAAAAAATTTTCTGATGACACCATTAAGACAAAAAACCAACAGTCAGCTCTTAAGAACATAAAAAAAATCCCATGTGATTCAGGGTCTAGACAATAAAAATGAAATTTAGTTTTGATAAACCTGCACTGATGACTGTGGTAAAGCAAGTCATACTTCTCCATATAAAGGGAAGGTCCCTGAGCTGAGCACTGCCACTGAAGTATTAGATCTAGGGGTTATGATGCAAAAATTCCATTAAAACATCAGCTTGAGGCACACTAGCAGTCAAAAAGGAAAATTAACCATAAGAAATCAGAAGGAAAAAATAGTATATTATTATGTCACTCAGTAAAAAGATGGCTGACCCACATCTTGAATGGCACCGGTTCTGGTTCCCCCCATCTCCAGGACATCATTGAATTGGGAAATGTTCAGAGAAGGGCAACCAAGAGTGTGGATTGCTAAGGAAGCACTTCAGATCATTCAGTTTGGAAAACAAAAAACTATAGCAAGGTATGATTTTAAAAAACCCTCCTCTGAGGTAATTTTCCTTTCATTTTTATAATTTGTGGTTTTTCTCTTTTTCCTTCAAATTTCATGAAGATACAGAGAAGATTTTATATTTTATGTTTTCGTTGTTACTTTGCCTATCAGCTTTTGTTCTGGTCTTGAAAAAGGTCTAGAAAGTTCCACAGTGAAAAAAAGAAGAAAAAAAAAAAGATTGAAAAGTAATATTTCCACGCTTTGCATTATTTATAGTTGTTATCAAAAAGAAGAATAATGAAGGAGAAATAAAAATGTGACTTTTCAGCAGTATGATTTTCCAAAGGAACATGATAAAAACGGAAAATCTAAACAAAGGAATAATGCGTTAATTTCAAAATTCCCATTATAATGTTCAAGTGTAATAATTGTAATGTTTTCTCACAAAAGATATTGCTAAATGAAGATTAATTTGCTAGCAGGATATACTTGCATTTGATGTGTTAATAGTTAAATTAAAAAAAAATCTCAGGAAAACTGAGCATTTTGCCCTCTTGCTACATAGTTTTTACATATAGTTCACACATTCTTACCTTTTTTTACCTAATTTTTTAGCACTGAGACAATTTGATCTACTATTATTTTTGAAGTTTATATAGCTTTATATGCATATCTTCTACAAATAAATATATTTTGAAAATATGATAAATTCATAATGATATTCAAAATAATTCCATTTTTGCTCCATTGTTTTTGAAACATAAGAAAACCAGGAAATCCTGCAGTCATTTAAAACTGACATCATACACAAATGTTAGTGAGGATCTGTTGAACCATGGAGACATAAAGGGGGAACAGTGCGGGAAATAGTTTGATGACTGCATTGCTTTCCAAGAACTGTGCTCAAAACGTAAGCAAGCTTACTACAAAGGCAAAACTTTAACTCATTCTGACTTTTTGCATTATGGAGTTGTACTTATTCCTTTGATCATCAGCTCTAATGAGCTCAGGCTAAACTAAAACTGCCTGGTTTTCATCCAGGTATTTATTTCTTCTAAGGAAGCTAGTAAGCAGCATATTTTATTTCAAATGAGGTTGATATGTTTAGCTGAGTATTGTAAAACCTACTGTTAACATTTAAGACCTGACCATCTCACATTATCGTCAGATAGTTTAATTTAGTGCTGAATAAGACCAAGTAGACAATGAAGACCACATGAGAAACTACTCCGAACAGTTCTCCATGGTGAAAGGCACATGCACCTTGCCACTTTCAGAGTATTCTCTAAGAGTGAACCATCTGCAAGGAGATCATCATGACTGACTGGATTTCTATCTGGCACTTTTCAGTCAACAGTCATATTGATATATTTGATCTATGAGTAATGCTGAGATTGACTATTTGATGGGGTACTCATAGCAACCATTTTTCTGTTTGTTATTGAAGGTTAGTGACAGGTCATCCACACCGCATGGTCTTGTTTCTGTACCCTGATTGGTTCGTCTAATCTTCCCAGATTCTTTCTACCTTTATGAATAGTGAAAAGTGAATAACTGCACTTCTCTAATTACAGTGAAAACTTACAGGAATAAAACTTAGCTCAGTGGTGTTTATGCATCACAAATATATAAGATGCAAGTGCATCAAATTCAAACTGCCATTTGAAATTTTTGAAAAATACATGTGAATATTTTTTCTTAAATTGTTAGTCAATACCAGCACAGATGATTGCCATCAATAAGTAATAGACTAGCCTGAACCATGTGGATGGAAGAGGTATTCAGAAGACATTTAATCAAGCTTTTACAAAACTGATCTTGCGACAACAAATGTACTTAAGCTCCAGGACCCCTGGGAAGCAGGTTATTCAGACTAGGTGGGACTCTCTTCTTAAGGAAATATGTGAATTAAGGTAAAATTATTTGTCATTTGGTGTACCTGTGGTTGAAGTCTGAATCCTCAACAATCTGTAGTGTGTGTTTGAAAACTACAGAGTAAAACTCAGTGGATATCAAGGTGGTTACTGGTTCTTGACTGATGGCTTAGAAACATGTTCCCCAGATAGGTGCAAGTATCCCAGGACAAAGATCCCTTACAAAACCAATGTTCAGGTAGTGGACTCTTGTTTTTTCTCTAAGGATAATCACTTGGAGCTGCTAGGGGGTTCAGATACAGTTGTCTGGGCTTCTCTGAAATCAAATTGTCTGCAAAAAATTTTCCCCTCTCTATCAGAGTTTTCAAATATACATAATACATTTCCTCATTTGACATAGCTATGAGTTATTTGAGAGAAAAGCTTGGAAAAATAAGAAAAGGTGATGGCAGACTTCTATGTTACATGTCAACAGTGTAAACTAGATCCATTTGTACTTCCACAACTTAGTTATGCCAATTCAAATATCATGCTTCTCTTCTAACGTATAAGCAAACACTAATGAACTACTCCAAGGAATATGCACATTAGAGATCCTCACTTGGTACAGAAGTGTAGTAATGATCAACACTGAGCTACAGTCAAATCTCACACCATCTTGCAGAAAAATCTCATGGGGAAAGCTAAGCTCTTTAGCACGATTCAAAGACTAATACGTACAGATAGGCCATGCTAAAAAACAAATCCTATGTAAAAAGCCATGGACAGAAACTGCACTTCCACATCACATCCTTTAGACTAGGTAGGTCAAACCTGCAGCCTTCCATTGAACGTTGCACCACAACCACAGCTGAGTTGATGGTGGAACACCAGTCTCTCAGACCATATTTTATACATGATTCAAAGCCATATACACAAAGCATCGCAGAAAATCCTATGAAGATTTTATCTCAGTGTGACAAAAGGGTGGATTATTGTAGCAGGGTCCGTATCTAAGAGAGGCAGAGTCTTCCAAGAAAACACACAGGACCAAAAGAAATCTGTGGCAATCAAGTCAGCCTGTTTATTTGACCTGTGGAGGCATGGGCCTTTACTACATGAAAAAAAAAAAAAAAAAAATCTAATTTATAGGGAAATGTATTATTTTTGTTATGCTATTTGCTAATTTTCTACAGAATATACCATAAAAGTAACAAGGTTATATTATTACAGAATATCTGTCATAACACTCTGCTGTTAAATCATTTAAATATTTTTGTGTAGATTACAAAACAGCGCATAGTGGCACATAGTTAAAATACTACAGTTCTCCTGTAGATGAAATCCTGTACAAAGGGTACAGTAGCCTTTATTCCAGTAGCCTGATTACTCACAAGTACGATGTGCAACAAATCACCAGCAAGAAGGATTAGTTGGAACAGAAAGAATGACTATTTTATCCATCATTTTTTTTAGAAAACGCGGAGTAATGTATTAAAGTCACATTTTATGCTTGTGTGCACCAACAAAATTCCTGTTTAAAATGTTGTGTTTTTCTTTGACCTTCGTATTCGATGGGCATGTACAGTTCAGTTACTTGTAAAAACAAAATACCAGAAAATAATCCAAGAAGAAAATCTCTGTCAAACTCAGATTCATATTGTTATTTTATCTTGTACCTATGAATGATGTCAGTTGACTTATACTTTAACTGATTTTGAAGAAAAATACTAAGAACTAAGACTAAAAGAAAACAAAAAGATTAAGTTGAAAGTCATACATTAACTAGATCCTAACTGTGAAAGACTCTAAGTGTAATAGTGAAAATTAAAAATTTTATTCACACACCAAATATTTTATGTGTGTGAGAACAAAAAAACAAATACTGAGGCCAGAAACCAGGGGGTTTCTTGCATTGCTTTACAAACTGCAGATTATACAATTTTTTAATGCTAAAGCTTAATACTGAAACTAATGTTAAGCACACTTTCTCTCTGAGAATACAGCTTTGGATCTTCATTTATACTTTAATATTGTACCTTGAGCTGTCCATCAGTTTGCAAGCTCTTACCAGGACTCTAAAATTACCTTAACATCCAGAAGCTTTAGAAGATTTGTGGTAAAACTGCAAGGACCTGTATAAGACCAAAAGGCCTTATAAATTCTGGAGTTGTATTTACATATATTTTGTATTTGTTGTATTTAAACATAAATGGCAATTGCATTTGGACAAATGACAGTCACCTTTTTAGAAAACATAAAATTCAAAATGTCAAGGTAAGACAAGACAGAATTAAAGAACCTTATAAACTTCTACCTACGTGCACACCAGTGCTGCCCTCCAGACTTGGCTCCAGTATGCTGCCTTTGTAAATATGCAGAAACGCTCAGCAGCCTTTCTTAATGTCTTCTGCAAGGCCCTGCTCTCTGCGTGTTCCCTCCTCTTCTCAACAGTGGACAAACTCCTTGCTGTGCTTGAAACGCTTGGCCAGCAAGGCTGTCCCACTCCTGGCTCTCCAGGGAAAGGGCAGCCCCCAGCCCCAGTCAGCTCCTTCTGAAGGAAACATGTTGTGTTAGCATCCACAAGTAAAGCAAATACCATCAGTCCTAGTGAAAGAAAAAAACAAACAAAACAAAACCAAAATCATAAAAAACAAACAAACAAACAAACAAAACAAAACAAAACAAAACAAAACAAAACAAAACAAAACAAAAAACAAAACTACCCACTTCTGGTAGGCTGGCAGGTTTCCCATATGGTAAGAAACACGGGTTACTTAATTTAGATCCCTGTGTTTTGGCTGAGTTTGAAATTGGCCTCCCACTTTGCCAAAAAAAGATAGCCAGCCCATCTGAAGTACAGCAAACCCATTCTTAGCTAAAACAAACTACTCAAGTAACTGCGATAAATATATACATATATTAAAAAAAAAAGTGAGATGCCATGTTTTTTCTGAAAAGAGGTCCTTTGGCCATGCCAGTTGTTAAAGGCATAAACACCCATGCTTTTCTGCCTCTTAATTTTAGAAAGTATGGTTCCTCTTAATCAGACAGGATAACAACATCAAACTTTCATGTACAGGTCAATAAAGATGAAAGATTAATCTAGAATTTCAATGTGGTTTTAGAATTTAGAAGAAATATTTTTGAAATAATGTAGATCTTAAAAGCCTGCCTGTGTATCTGTCAGGACTGTTCAAAATCAGAATCAGTATTAGCTTACATCAAAAGAAATCAAACTGAAATAACTAGAGGTGATGATAACCTATTCATTGCACTTATCATAGGTGTACTTAAATTTGTATCAAACTCCATTTAAATCCCATCAAACAAAGATGAAGGAAGCAGTATATGATTAATAGTTTTGTTTAAAGAGTAACAATAATTTTCTTTTCCTACTGTGCAAGTGATGTGGACTTTTTTGTATGTTGCACAGATATCTTACATTTGTACAATTTTCATGGAAAGGTTTTAGGTTATACACAGTTCACTTCATATTTTCAAAAGTATTAAGGAAATCTTGGAAATTCATTTGTATATAACTTAAATTGTTTTTCTGCTATTCATACCTTGCTACTGTACTACTCAAATCATTATAATTGAACTTTTTGTTACTTAATATACAGAAAATTGGAACTGAAAAAATGAATACTTTAGAGTAATTCATTATCTCCTTTGTATTAAAAATTTAAAAAAGGGTGCAGCTAAGACCACAAGATTCTAATTCCAAAATAATAAACTCTGGTATCTGAAAAACTCAATCAAATCAACTTACCAACAACCCTATGGTTTTCCCCCATATGCAAATGGATGTAGTAGCTGGCCTTATATCTCCATACCTAATTTAGAGTTTATGGCATTCAGTCTGAGAATATTTTGACATGGTTATTAAGTTTTCTACTAATCAAAACAAGAATGCCATCCCTTCAAACATGTGTCCTTACAGATACCTATAAGCACATACGACAGATTCCTATTACAAGGTAGTAGCCCCTTGTAAACTCAGATGCCTTAACACAATAAGGAACCTACTGCTTTGTAGCTATGCCTGCAAATCACACTGTAATCAATGTAATCTCACTTTCTTGTTTGCAAACTTTTTTATCTTATCCATGTGCCTATGTATGGATTTTGAACTCTTTCTGTAGGAGGCATGACTTGATCACTTTGGATTATTATTTTTGATCGATCCTTCTTAATCACAAGAATATGATTTCTGCAATGTGGAACAGTTTGGTTAACATATTTTAAACTTCTTCCCATAGATTTACATAACAGTTTCAAATCATTCTTTGAGTACTTGAACATCTGTAAAGAATGCTTAAAAATTATAAGAGAAAATGGAAAATATTTTATTTTTTTTTCCTTTCTTTAGTAATAAAAGAATTATTGCAGAATTAGACAATTCTGAAGTCAGACTGCTGTAGGAAGTGGTCATCTGGTTCCTTAAATTAGGTTGTGATATGGTGTTGCACGCTACAACATTGTATTTGCACACTGTCAGTATCTGTATCTCCTGTGCAAACATTTCACATGGGAAAAAATACTGATAGCATTGTTTCATGTCTTTTAAAAGTCCAAGTTGTCATTTTTTAAAGAAAAAAAGACACAGAAGAGATGACTCATTTGAAATTATCATTCTTAATTTGAGATTTCTTCACATGGCTTACAGCACTAAGACTTCTGTCAGTGTTTTGTAATCCAAGAACATTGTTGCTTCAAAAAAGACCCTGGAACTCCTGTTGGGAGATTATAATTACTTATTCCAAATCTTCAATTAGATTCTTCATAAGACAGTGTTATCTTGTCAATCATTCAAAACCAACGAGAACAAGCCAAATGCTTTGTGTTTATTTGTCACTAAGGCACCATTGAACATTTTGCTGATAAGGCAATACATGTAAAGAGTTGTTATATCAGCTGTTCTTTGACATAGTCGTAGTCTGAACTCTGCAGAACTACTTTTGGTTCTTGAAACTTGTGCAATTGTGGAAATAAAAACCCAGACATTTAAGGATATCAACCACAATCCACCAGTCCATTTCGTCCTCCAGATTAATTGATCCAAATCTACTAGATACACAGATGTGAAGCTGAATTAACATAGCGATGAACTGGGTATTCAGTTAGTATCATGAAGATTTGGCATCATAGAGATTATTATAATGACAGAGGCTTAGCACTGCTGAGTCTTTGGTGTTCAAGTGAACATACGGAACTGAGCTCCTACAAAAAAGTCAAACTGGTCTCTGTCACCTTTTGCTCCACTGTTATACCAGAAAATGATTTAATTCACCTTTTCACAAAATAAATAAATAAATAAATAAATGCACAAATACTTAAACATTTCCTTTGGGAGAATATTTCTGAGAGGCTGTTAACCACCAGTATCTCCAGAATTTCTCTTAAGTGTGTCTTGAGTGCAACTTCTTGATTACACAGTGCTTTGGCTCTTATGAAGTAGTTTCATTCACTCCTTTGCTAAGGGCTATGATGACAGGCTTCTTTCTTTAATCTCAATATCCTCCCTCTTGTGTTCATTGTCCATTTATACCACCCACAAACACCTCTTCTTACCCTTTATTCTCTTTTCTTTCCTTTTCCTTCTGCCTTTACTTTTCTATTTAGACTGTATGCCATTTAGACTCTCTCTGATTGTCTCCTACTTTGTTTTTGTAAATCACTGCTTATGAAATAGAGTATTGTTTTCTGTTGTACTTGATGTATTTAATGGAGAAAATGATATTTTATTGCAATATATCATGTAAAACAAATGCAACATTAGCCTAAACATCAGGACTCACTTTTGAGCTGCAAGAGGACTGTACACCAAGCCTAATGTTATCAAGCAGAGCACATAAGAACACTGGTATGCTCATCATTACACAATGGTGACTCACATTACTCAGGATCTTCAGATCTTCTTAACAGACAAATATGCTACTTCCACAACAAACAAAATATCATACTAATCATAAATGTAAGACAGACCAAGATGGTGTACCAGTCAACATGGAGAAGAACATACTGTCCCATCCACTAAACACAGTGAGACTGAGGTGTCTGTTGCACATGGGTTCACTTACGTTCAAATTATTTGTAATGACTATGCCAGTGTTGATGGAGTGGTAGCTTCCTGCATTCACAGAATTAGGGGAGTTTTCTGCTAGATTTACTGAGCAAATAGGGAATTGGTGTCAGATCAAACTACAACACAGACTAAAATTGCATAAGGCTCTTGTGCTGAACAGACATAAGATTTTGACGTAGTGTAGAAAGCACATCTGCCAGCTGGACAAGTTCCACCAGAGGCACCTATGTGTCTTACTCTAAGTCAGATGCTACACTGAGCTGACCAGTGATGAATTCCTGCAGTGTATCCACATGGAAGGCCCAGGTGTAATGGGCTGGACATATGGCTTGGATCAATGATGCACATATGTTCAAGTACCTCCTATGCAGGGAACTGGAGTGTGGAAAGAGGAAGCAATGGTGATCCAAGAAAGCACTTCTAGGACACCCTAAAGGCAGGATTGATTGAGTGCAACCTTCCGGCCAAATCTTTTGAGTTCTTTGCCAGAAAGAGACAGCAATGAAGCATCAAGGTGAGGGAAGGCATAGGCCTCTTTGAACAAAAACAGATGCCGTTGGGCAGGAAAAGCATGTGGGGAAAAAAAAAATAAATAAAATAGATTGTGTCAGCAGCAGCAATAGATGATTCCGTGCCGATAGCGAGTGTGGCATGGTGACAAGTGTGGAAAAAGTTGTTATCCTGCACAGGCTTCTACAAGCTTTCTTTGCACCCACTGAGTTTGACTCACCCGTCAGCTGAACAGGACCGCCTTCCTTCACTTAGAAAGACAAACTGTGAATGATTCAACACTTTCACACATATAAAAAATATTTAGGGCACACTGTTTTGGAGTGTTTTTTTTTTTTTTTCTTTCACTTTGCTATTGAAGACAAATTCAAAGGAATAATAAAACGAAATCAACTCAGTAAAACAAAACTTTATTCTACTAAATTAATCATGAAAATGCGAGCATTTTATCTTAATAAATCCTGTATTTCTTTCATTTTCCTAATTTTGTCATGAACTCTTATCTCTCTCTGTTTTTCTGCTAGCCTTCCCATCATAAAATCTGACATCTGGCAGCTTTTAAGCAGCCTGGGTACAGCAACTATTTGCTGATTTTAAAAACACCCGTACCTCTTGTCTTTGTTCCATGTGGAAGTCTTATCAGAAGTCAGGGGCCAAATGAGAAGGGAAGCTGACCTACTTCAGAGTTCCCTGCAGTTCAGGACAGAAGTAGCCTGGAGAGGGTCACATAGCTTTTTCCATGCTTGCAACTTTGGAGGACATGACTAGGACCCACCTCTGTAAAACAATGTATGTGCCTTAAGCGTTTTCTCATGTATCTAGGTAACAGCATGCACCTAAGTCCTCAGACCCATGGCTAAGGCTCTGGGGACCCAATTTGTCCCACTACTGACTGTAGAAGGAGCTCAGGTGATTATTTTAGACTTTGATGTCTGCCAGTAAGATATCAAACGTAGGACAAAACATCTGTGGGTATCCAAATTTTTTAAAGTGAAGCTTCCTAGACTTCCACAGACCCACTGTGCTTACCAAAAGCTGTCTCCTCCTTGGCAGGACAGAGGTCATATAATTAGCCAAGAGTTACTGGAAATTGTGCAATTACCGCTTACCTTCTCAGTCTCCATTTTAGAAAGCAAGGAGTGGCATCTCTCTATATCTCTTTTTGGAAGGGATGGCTTAGTTGACAATGTCAACCTGTACTCTGCATTTGCCTGACACAGTGCTCAGGAGGGCATTTACTTGCACAGGGTAAGACTCTTTGCTTTTTTATGTGTTCTAGGTCATATTTTGGATCTGCACACTGGCTGCAGTGAGGGCCAGCCTGAGGTGTCTAACTATCCCCCCTCTCACATTGTACAGAAAAATTCAACACCTGACTGAAGGCTCTTAAACCTCCTTCAATTCCTTCAGGGATCTAGAAGAAAAGCTAGCTTTTTTTTAACAATCATTAGGATTCATATCAGATAAGAAGTTCCCCTCAGAGAAGCTGAAGGATCCAAAAAGGAAAGACAGGTCCAAAACTTCTGCATTTTTATCTTTCTTGTTTGGAAAAAAAGGGAATGTTCAGTTGTGACAATAGCTAGTCTTTAGCAAACTGCAGGTGACAGTTTTGCAGTTTTCTAGCTCATCCATGCAGTCAACAAGTCTCCCAGTTTTATATTCCTACACTATCTGATCCTTGCAAGCCCATTTATCTCTTCAGGGCACAAAAGCCCATTGAGATGAAGTTACCGATTAAATGAACAACACCAACAGGAAAAATACTACAGCATTACAATGGGATTCCAAGGAGAAAAGAAACATTGAGCAAATACCATTTCACTTCCCCATGATCCTCATCTTTACTGCAAATGAGTAAACATAAGCTCAGTCACTGCAACAAAGAAACAAATGTCTATGCAATAGTGTCGGACTACCATCTACCTACTTTTCCTCTTCTTTTTATTCTTACAAATTTCCATGAAGGCAGTGTGCTACAATTTCTGTCTCCACCATATAACGGAGAAAAACAAACAGAATTTGAATATTATCTGAATAATACAAAACCTTTCTCAAAAACTGTATAATCAAAAGCAAAGCAACACCCAATATTATATACAGAAAGCTAAAAAGCAGATGAGACCACATAGTTCATAAAAGGAATCAGAAGGAAATCAGCACATTACTTTCTAAGATCCTTACCTATATCCCTAACTAGTCACACTCATCAAGCTGAGTAAAGCGCCATTGTTCAAAGACATCATCTAAGCTTTATGCCTGACATATAGGCACATGCTGAAGACCTCTTGAGCAAGGGCAAGTGTTTAGAGGAGGAAACCAATCAAGAACACAGCACCTGAAGTGAAGTTTATGCCAAATTTAAGTCTAAAATTAGTATCCAAAACCTTTTCCTTGGCGGCTGCCGAGCCCTGAAGACGACATGAACCTTACAGTGCTCAGGTTTGCCCTCGTTTGAGCTGGACTGAGTGTCTGGGCACCTTGCTTACCAACCTGGTGGGAATCCCAAACTAAGCCTGCCTCCCCTGAGACACTCTGTCTAGTAAGTGTTTGGTATTTCTCACCTCTTGAATGAGCTACCTGACTGCCTGAGCTACCTGACTCAGCTCGCAACCCACACAGTATGCCTGAGAAGCACTAATAAAATCAAGCTGCTGACAGCATCGTGAAAAGCTACACCTCAACTTTAAAAACCCAGGGCAAGGGAAAATGAATGCACTTTATCCCATCAATTGGTCTATATAGTGGGAATAGTGGCAATACAGCTCAGTACATTCCAGTCCCTTGCCTCAAGGGTTAGGACACTGAACCGGGACAGGAGCTACACAGAGAACAGAACAAAATTCGCGAAGTTTGTGGGCTTTGCAGCTGTTAGGCTGTAGGGCAGGCAATTTCCTTTATGGAAAAGACTATGTCCTGCTTATTCTTCCAAAGAAAACCAGCAGCAGCCTTATACTGCTAGAGAGAGGTCACAAATCCGTAGTGCACAAGTGGGTGCAGATGCCTGAGCTGGGCTGCTTGCACCCCAGGGAGAGGCAGGATTTCACACAGCCCTGTGCAGTGTTTCCTGGGCTGGTGGATGAGTTTCAATCCCATCCTGACAGACCTAATCTCCCCCATGGGCTGTAGAGAATGCTAAATTCTGTTTACAGGGACAAAAACATCTTTCTTCAAGAGTTCTCTTGAATTATGACCAAAATGGAGAACTTTGCCATTTTTGTAGCACCCAATAGCCAGACCCAGCTGTATAAATAAGTACAGCTTAGCTGAAGTCTGTGTAACTTCACTGATTTATGTCTGCTTAGATTCTGGCCTTGGAATATTGATTTATGATTTGATACCTTAACACTTACTTTCACGGGCAATAGGCCTGGTAGTTCATACAATCAAATGGATATTTTTTTAAGTCACTCTTCAGTTGCAATCAGTATTTCTTTTTACCTTCAGTGCATAAAAATTACTCCCAGCTTTAAAAACATGTTACTGTAGTCACCTTGATCTTTGACAAAGAGTTCTTAATTTTCCAGAATTTTGTATTTGAACCAGAACAGGAAACAGTTTTGCAGGAACAGAGCAAGTAACAAATCCATCATTTGTATATTAAACTGCTGTGTTAATTATGCTTCCCTCTTCAATGCATTTGACTACAGTAATTTAAAATCATTTAAAAGAAAAAAAAAAAGGAAGAGAGAGCACAGTTGACAAAACAAAGAATTAGTCTGAGATAATTACTAAAACCTCTGGAAATTTTCATGTGTACCACATGAATTTAAACATGTCAGAATTTAAACCCATAAGTCACAGAACCCACCTTGGATTCAGATTCTAGTTTAGAAATAAAGTGATGAAAGTATGTGGCAGAATTATGCTGAACACAACTGAGAGTTACCAAGGATTGAATTGCTTGTCTTTCTCCACCTTGTCCTCAGCAAAGTGGCAGGAAACAGCTGGCCAGAATTTTTGAGTGCCTTTAATGAAGTGAATACTTAGTTGTTAGTATTTGGTGATTAAACAAAATAATACTAATATTCCTGTGTGGATTTGCTGGAAGATGATTGTCCTGAAAGGAAGGCAACTTTCTAAGTGAAATTAAACTAGGCAGTAAACTTATTCAAAAGTTCAGTTTATGGAGAAAATTCTTAGGGAGTTCCATTTTTTATTGTTGTTATTATTATTACAAGACTCCTTAATGACAGTAAATCAAGGCACAAATTAACTGATTTATTTTCTATGTCTCACCTCAACAAAATATATACAAATGGCAAAGCTAAATAAATAAGCTAAGCGAATTTATTCTGTTTTCAGAACCTTCTTAATGTTCTACTGTATTGAATATAAAGCTTAAAGGGTTATTACAGAGTAACTGTAGGTTAAATAAAGTTCTTCAAAATAAAATCTTAAAGCTGTACAATGTAGAATATTTAGTATATAAGAAACTCAACCTGATGTTGGAAGTTTAGATATAACAATAGGCATCAAAAAGTGATCAAAAATATGATGTTGGACATTTTGCATCTGTTTATGTTTTACTAGAGGAGACATAAGAAATTCCATATTCACTTTCATCATGTTTGGTACTTGCAGTTGATCTATATTCCAGATTTGCTTAACAAGAAATATTAACTTTCTGGGAATTCATTCTCCCTCTTAGCTACAGTTATAATCAATTCATAATGTAATCCATGAAGTAAATATTTTTGGCTAAATGATCAAAGTAGACTTGTCATTCTTTTGCATGAAAAAAAAAAAAAAAAGAGCAACAATTAGGGTAAAAAAAAAAAAAAACACTCAAAAAAACAGGTAAACTGAGTTCAATTAAAACACCAAGAGTGCTGTCAAGTCACTTTGATAACTTTGATATCCAGTCACACAGTTCTGATAAGAATTTAATTCTATTAAACGATATAGTGAATAATCACATTTGTGTTCAGGTTATTGCTTAAAGGCATTCATAAAAGTGTTTAACAAGAAACCTAAAGAAAATAAATAGCATGCATAAATATCTTTAGCTATTTTGACAAGAAACAGGTTTGTTTGATTGAGTATTGTCCATCCTGAATAGCTGAAGTGTTCAAGGCATTAGCCATGTAACCTTCCAGAGCCAGGAAAGGGTTTGAAGTCACAACATAAATTCTTATCAAACATTTTTAAACATGAAAAAATGCCTCTACTTACAACTTCACCACATCTTAATTAAATAAAAGGGAGATTTTCTGACAATTTCAGTGAACTTTTGGTAAGGTCTGCAAACGAGCATAACCTACTTGACTTTAATCAATTGACAGAAGTCTAAAGAGCAGTTACATTTAGCTACTGCATGTTATGCCCCTGGGTTTGGTAGAGGTTTCTTGCCTAACCTGTAACAGTGTAACGTGTTTCTATCAGTAACAGGGCAGACTGTAAAATGTAACTGAAAAGTATTAATGTCAACAAATTCCAGAGAAAAAACACAAAATACTGTATCTAATTGACCCTATTTTTTTCCCCTTTTGTAATTCCCAAGGCTTCCAGGATTTTGGTGATATTTATGACACTTTCTAACAGTATTATGTTTGGGGGATTTTTATGCATTGTTCAACTCCTGTTAATTTTCATTTTTGTCTATAGGAGGATATCACAACTATGTAACCTAAACATCCACAATACTCACACTGACCTTTGAAAACCTCTTGTGTAAAAGGCTGTTGATGTCTATAAAGAGAAACCTCTAAAATCTAGAGCTATTTAAGTAAAAATTAGAGTGGACACTTGTGAGATATTATCTATCATTTTAATAATTTCCCTCTTTTTTTAAAAAAAAAAAAAAAAAAGCTGGCTTATAGGCAAAGGCAAAATAAACAGCTGCCTGGGGCAGGGGGTTGCTAGAGAAATGCATTTGGGAGGGTGAAAGTGAAACCAAGCACAACACTGCTGCAAATGAATGATGCACTCACAACCACCCCATCCCTCCAGATGGAGCAGGATCAGACACCTGGCTCCCCAAACTAGCCCCCAGTTCTCCATGTTAGACACGAGCTCCTTAGTCTTGGGAAGACAAAACTTAATTCCCCTTGGACCTCTGTCAAACCAAGAGGGTGTCCTGAGGCATCCTGAAGAAATCCTCCAAACGTCTAGTGTGAAGTCCTATGCACTTTGGCTCTCTGTGCCCTTTTTCATTCGTTTTTAATGCTACAAAACAAAATACTGCCTACCTAGAGTCAAACCTTAGTACAATTATTTCACAAGCATGGGATTTTCTCAGCCTAAGACTGCTCTTTCCCTGTAATTTCAGTGGACAGACAGACACTCCAGCCAGCAGTAGCCAGCGTCACCCTTGGGTGTGACATCCCCTGATGTAATGTGGCGGCAAACAGCGGGTTGTAGGAGAACAGAGGTCCTTCAGCATACTGCAGTGCCTCTGTCCCTGTCTAAGACAAAGCTGTAGAGGGCATAAGCAGCTGAGGTCACTGTCCTGTGCAGCATGGTGAGTCAGTCGATAAGGCAGAGGAATTATCCCTAAATTTGTCTTGCTTATTTTCTTAATCTTTCCCATATCCAGACAACATTTTATCATTTTTAAAAACATATGAAACCTCATTATACAGGGCCAAAAAAGTACAACACATGGCTACTGGCAAGACAGGAGCACATTAAAGTGAGAAATTTGTTACTGTAAAGCCACAGAAAGTACCAGGCTCAGGCCTGTTCATGTAAGTTTGAATTGCTTTCACAAAAATGGCATTATTTTTAGGTAATGATTCTCTCATAATCTGATACCTACATGATCCTAGATTGACAGGTTTCATATGGTTTAATATATCTTTTTTAGTACTGTTGCTTGATCATTACAAAAATGCTTTGAAATAACTCTTTTGGTATCATAAATGCTAATAAAAGATTACCAAACATTCTGAAATGAAACATCTGAGGCCAAACTTTCCTGCAGACATGCATAAGTAGCAATCTCCATTATAGAAGAGAGACGTGTGTGCACATATAAGCACAGATATGTGTGTAAAATACCAGGAGAAACAGAGATATATGTACACATATATGGAAACCAGAGATCTGAATTCTTGCTGGTGTGATTATTAATCTGCATAGCTGGGAACTGAGAGATCCTTAAAATTTTCCTTCATGTCATTTCCTATTTTTTTCATTTTGCTACTTCTTGGATGGCATCAAGGGTTAGAAGTTTGTTACTTCATAAGTGTTATGTCTTATTTCTCTGGAGTAGCTGAAAGGAAACAAGAGAAAAGTATATTCTTCTCTCTTACATGCCCCTTCTCCTGCTAAATTCTTAGGTTTGTTTTCTGTCCTAGGAGTAATTTTTGAGGGGAGAATCACTGACTGACTGACCAACTGGCTCTAGGAAAGCATTAGATACACTACAAATGCCTTGGCAGGACTAACACATCTGGCAGTTTAGCCTTGATTTGTCCATATCCCTTTCCCGTTTAGGAAGACAACAAAATAACCAGGGCTCAAATCTTGCAAATTTAATGTAAACCAGTAACTCTAAACTCACAGATGGCTCGGTGCCTGCATTGACACTAGCTATCTGCATACATTTTTTTATAGATATGGAAGCTCTGTATATATAAATTTAGCATGGAGTCTTGCTGCAATCAGTTAGTTACAGCATATTGCAGTCCTAACACTGCTGGAAGAAACAGAAAGCCTCTAAATAGCTGTAGCCAATAGCTGCAATCCTAGAAACTTTCACATCTGAGTAACATCAATGTCACAAATTCTCATGCTGGATTTGACAGTCCTCACTCAAATACGGTAAATACTTCACCAGAGTAACTGTTTATAGGATTATGTAAGTCTCTGCTACTCTGTATTCCATCTTCAGCCCACAAAAAGACATACGAAGAGAGAACATAAATATATATCTGTGCATATATAAGATACATACAGGCATACATTCACACACCGCTATATATGTAGACACTCATAATGTGGTTGATGAATGACAGAAAACCTAGATGTTTCATTTTCTTATACCACTTGCTGCATTCAAGAACCAAATTTAAACAAAACATTAGGGACTGCAAGGCCAAACGTTGAAAAGTTAGAAAATCCACAAGAAAAGGTTAGTTTTTGAAACAGTGCCTTGTTCCCAGAGATCTGTCTATCCGGCAGACAAGCGGGACGATTCAGGGCCTAGGGAAGAAAAACAGATAATCACTTCTTTGTTTCTTAGCCTAACAAAAATGTTGATCATATGAAATCTTTCCAATTTTCACATTGTGGACAATGGTGGTGGAATCTGAATTCCAGCATAAGTTTATCACCTGAGACAAAGGAATAATTGTGATTGTGGACCCACTGCTATGGTGAATAAGAGATTTATGCTGCCAGTGACATCGTAGATAAGTAGCACAGGAACCCTGAAAAACAGAAATCCTGGGTCTTACTCCGGGTTCTGGAAGATGAGGTGTTTTAGTGGCTGTGGACTTTTTACGGCCTTTTCTAACCTGTCATATTCTACTCCAATCATTTCCTCTGCACAAGCTGTTTTCACCTCTCTTCCTATTTTCTCTTCCAGAGCCTGTTCCCACCTCCTTCAAATCCTAAATCCTGCAGATACCTGTCCCAGCTCTGCTTCCAACCCGGACTCTTATTCACGGCTGATTAATCTGTCCTTCTTCAGACTGCCCTGAAGTGATGTGAACAGCAATGGAGAAGGAATGAGAGAAGAAACAAGACAGTCTTCTTGCCACCTCTTCTGGAGTTAGAGCCACATAAGAGGAACCATTATAGAGAATGAGATGCTTAGCTGTATTCGGAGATTGCCAGCCTTGAACATGCACACTACAGATGAAATCTACAAAGAATTAAACCACAAATTATTATATCAAGTATATTCAATGACAACACTGCCAAATGAGTATATATTTTTATAAAGAAAACAAAAAAAATGCTTCTCTTTCTGGCCTCAAGACACCTTCCTTCCTAAATTTGCATCCTTTACTGTAAATGGTTTATTCAATAAGGTCACACAGATTTTTAACATTAGCAAACCGAATCATTTCTCCCAATTGTAATTCCTGGAAACAGTTAAACTGTTTTGCTGAAGCTTTCTTTTTATATAAAAGCAAGACACGCAGTGTGAGGCAGACATCAGTCATAAAAATTCTTGTCTGAACGATTACATCTAACAATAAGAAACACACCAGAATCTTACATAAGAAAACGTTATCCATCTTTAAATAGGGATCTCATTTCCAGCTCCGTCTGCAGTATATATATACTTATAAGTCTTCATTTTTTAGTGTTATTATGTATTTTTAACCATCTGCTATCATTATTTCTTATGCATTTCAAAGGTTTTCTGTTTACCTGCATTTGTATGTAGTCACATCAAACACATGATCTCTTTTGCATGTTAAATTCCCATTAAACTCACCAGGCCAAACTCATCCCAGTGAATTCACCTTGAGTGATAACAGTGATTATTTTCACCCAAAATACACTTCATACTGATGTAAAAATGTAAATGCACTTAAAGCGCAGAGGTGAAAATGACTTGAACACCTTACAGTTCTCCTGGTTCCTCTTCAAGGTCGTCTCTTGAATGCACTTGTTGAAATCCCACCATACATAGCTATTTACCACTGCAAAGCCTCAGTTTTCACAATTTAGGCACAAAAAAAAACCTGCAAAACCTTATTTAGAAGGACTTTTTCTCAAGTTACTATGAAGTCTGTCCTATTCTCTTAATATATGGCAATAAACTCCAAATAGTTAGATAAAGAATATACTGGTTTATCTTAAGATTCTGGTTTCCTTTAAATTAATATAACAGCAGTTGCATGCATAAATCCTAAATTAATTGATGGAAAGTATATATATAACCTCATCATGGTTTATCTATTATGCCTCTAAATGCCTTTACATTCTTAGATAAAGGCAACTGTCTTCCCTTAAAGTCAGCTCATAGATTCTTATGTATTGATTCGAGGATTATTAACATATCTGAAGAGATTAATATGTTTAACATGCAATTCTGTAGAGCTACAGTAATGTGATGTCTCACTTTCAAGGTAAAATATTTTTTACAAATATATAGTTTTCCTTTGACTCAGGCACTGCCAATGTTATACTAATATTACAAGTTGATAGCTGTGTCTCAGGATATAGACAAATCCTGGCTGAACACTATAGAACTCTGATTTTGGTAGAAATGTAGTTTCCTTGTCCTCTTTCCTGTGCATAAATGCACGACATTTCTCTTGAGCATTCTAAATATTAGGTACTTACTTTCCCAGCTTCAATTTAACTTCACAATCGCTGCCCTTGTTTATTCCCTTCATCAGCTAGTTGCTGTGACAGCTGTCTGTCAGACAAGAGAAAAAAAGTTTTCTCTACCACTAGTATATGCTATTCCAGAAATAACTGATGGTTTTGGCAACTGAGGTGAAAAGAAGGTAGGTAGGTACGTAGGTACGTAGGTACGTAGGTACGTAGGTAAAGCTATGGTCCTAGCAGTCAGCACACTCCCAGCTCCTCCCAGCCTGACACCACCTAATATATTTGTCATTCAATTCCATTCATTAGGTGTATACAAAAAATACTGGATTCTTACTGAGGATGATAGATGGTAAGAGGTAGTTACAGCACAATTTATTTTTATCTTTTTTTTTTTTTATGTGGAAATAAGACACATAAGGAAATATCAGATCTCACACTTTTCATATCATTTAATTCCCAACACATATTACTTTTACTGTGCTTGAGCCTCACACATTTGCAAGGCAGTGCTATTTTTCTCTCTCTCTCCTCTGCCTTCTCGCTTGCATATGGGTCTTACATATGACCCCCACACATCAAATGCAATTGCCTGACCTGATCTATGATCTACTAACCAGCTGCATCTGGAATCACAGACTGGAAGAGAAGCTATGGCACCGAGCTGGAGATGGAGGAGTGCCTCACAGCAGATTTCTGCAAGAAAATCCCCAACCCCCCCCCCAGCTTCAGCTCAGCCTTCGTTGTGCCTTGGAGGCATGATCATCACAGTTTTGATTCCAAAGGTACCTGGAGTTTGGTCCTCCACTACATGACCAGATTCAGGGAATCTTGTGTGTTGCAATATTAAAAAACAGGGGCTTAAAAAAAAAAAATGCATTTAACTTAATTAACGTTCAAATTGAAGTAGTTGGAAGTATGACTATTACATAAATCTTGGCTGTGGGATCTTAATTCTGTCCTCTCATGCATATGTTTTACAATAAAACAATAAATTATATGATCATTGGTTTTGGTTTGGTTTTTTGTTTGTTTTTTTTTTTTAAACTGGACTTCACTCTATAGAAAAGTAGATATCCGTGGTAGTGATCTTCAAGTCAAAATATGGCATTTCCCAAGTAACAGTTCCTCCATTTAAATAGGCTTGCACTCAATCTGTGCATTTTAGTTTGGGGATTTTAGAACTGGCATATTATTTTGTTCTCTTTAAATGCAAAAATTGCTTATTCACAATAGGAAAATGTTAGAAACTGTTTTCTCAGTATTGATGAGTGATTTGATATACTCATATGAATGAGTGATATACTGACTAAAAGAGGCTGTTTCCCACAACTGTTTTTTTACTGCATATTCATTATATATTTTTTCATTATAATATTCTAATGACATAGAAGCACATGGAAAATTATTACTGAAGCCATATTTCCCACTGACTCACACAGACACCTAACACATTCTTGCTCAATATTATCAGGCATTGTAGAAGGGATTAGAATATGGTAAAATGGAAAAAAAAAAAATACAGAGACAAAATGTACAGATTTCTCTGCTATCCAATCCTTTCATTAGCTCAGAAACAAGTTTATTATGGATTTACACTGTGACTTATTACCTCCAGAATCACAAACCTATTCCATTAATAGAAATAAGATTATGTGCACACTACTTAAAAATAACTTAAGGATGAATAGTTCAACTTTACCACTTTTTTTAGGACTGGATTCAATAACAGAAATTGGACTCAGCTGTATGGGTTTTTCAAGGATATTATGGACCATATTTCCACAGACATTTTTATTGTTTCTAGTCTTCTAAAACATCTGAAAAGTTGTGCTTTTAACTGAGAAGTTTCTTCTCTTTATTAATTTGGGTAAACATTTTTTCTGTTATGTCAGTTGCAGGACTATAATTTCATTCTTGCTGTTATAGATAAAAAAGTTCATTTGAATGTGACTTCTCAAATATTTAAACCCCACTGAAGTCAGCTGAAGTAGAATAATGTGCGTTTGTAATTCAGAAGGGGCTTTGCACAAAGGTGGTTTAGGGGGTTATGTCATACAGTTTTTTTTAACTGTTGTAAAAAATATAATCAACTTATTTCTAATGGCCAACTTTCCAAATTCTGCATAAGAAAACTAAATTATATGTTCTTACATGTTCACCAATAATATTCTCCAATTCAAATGATTTACTATGAAGAAATCCAAAGGAGGCAGATTTTTATTCCTCTGTAACCACATTTTGCAGCTCTAACAAGAATTAAAAAAAAATGTATGTGAGTCAATGAAGAGGGAAGATCCCGCTTACAGACATTAACACAAACTAAACATGGAGAAATAGAAATGTAATTATGCAGTCACTTTGCTGACGATAATAATATTTTTAAGTCAAACGAGATTTGAGTTTTACAGGAAATCTCATGCTTGTTTGGTTGGGAAGTTTTAACTTCAAAGCCCCAGATCCTGGAACTGAGTAATGAGGTAAGTATTCCACATTTATTTTATAAATGAATCCTTCTCTCACAGATTTACAGCATAAATTTTGGCATACAAGAAGTTCAAAATTAAAAAGACAAATAAAAACCTAAAGAAAGGAGGGAAGAGAGAGGGAGAGAGAGAAAGAGGGAGAGAGAGAGAAAGAGGGAGAGAGAGAGAAAGAGGGAGAGAGAGAGAAAGGGAGAGAGAGAGAGAAAGGGAGAGAGAGAGAGAGAAAGGGAGAGAGAGAGAGAAAGGGAGAGAGAGAGAAATGGAGGGAGGGAGGGAGGGAGGAAGGAAGGGAGGAAGGGAGGTAGGGAGGAA